>NC_084631.1:8001174-8126174 GCF_033978795.1 Nerophis ophidion | reverse complement strand
CTAAGACGACACGAGCGACCAGGACAGAGATGAGCCCTCGCGGAAGACGCAGCTACCGGCCACCGAAAGGCGGGTTGCGACGAGCAGGAAGAGACGGCGCGCTAGAAATTGGCGCGACCGACTGGCAAGACAATTTGTTCATTGAAATAATAAACAAGAGTCAATCCTGTTACAATGTGTCTTGCATCGATGGTCACAGCAACCCACACGATGACGGCTGGAGACCTGTCACAGTCTGTGTGTGTGTGTGTGTGTATATATATATATATATATATTATATACACATACATATATATATATATATACATATATATATATAAATATTATATACATATACATATATACACGTACATACATATATACATACATGTACACACATATATACATATTTATGTAAGCATATACACGTACATATATGTACACATACACCTATACACAATATATGTACATACACATTAACGTATACACTTTTATATGTACATGTATACATATACACATAATTATATATATATATATATACACATATACAAACATACATATATATATACACACATATGCATATACACACATATATAGTGTTCATGTATGTGTTTATGTGTATATATGTATGTGTATATGTGTACATTAATATGTTTGTATATGTGTGTGTATATATATGTATATACAGTATGTGTATATTTATACATATATATGTATGTGTATATACATACATATAAATGTAGATTTATGTGTGTACATATATATATGTGTATTTGTGTGTGTGTATATATATATGTATGTGTATACATGTGTGTATATATGTATGTAAATGTGATATATATGTATGTATATACACATACATATGTACATATAAGGGTGTAGTCACATGGTTGATTACATATAAGGGTGTAGTCACATGGTTGATTACATATAAGAGTGTAGTCACATGGTTGATTACATATAAGGGTGTAGTCACATGGTTGATTACATATAAGGGTGTAGTCACATGGTTGATTACATATAAGGGTGTAGTCACATGGTTGATTACATATAAGGGTGTAGTCACATGATGGATTACCATACATGGGTGTAGGTCACATGGTTGATTACATATAAGGGTGTAGTCACATGGTTGATTACATATAAGGGTGTAGTCACATGATGGATTACATATAAGGGTGTAGTAGCATTGATTGATTACATATAAGGGTGTAGTCACATAGTGGATTACCATACATGGGTGTAGTCACATGGTTGATTACATATAAGGGTGTAGTCACATGGTTGATTACATATAAGGGTGTAGTCACATGGTTGGTTACATATAAGGGTGTAGTCATATGGTTGATTACATATAAGGGTGTAGTCACATAGTGGATTACCATACATGGGTGTAGTCACATGGTTGATTACATATAAGGGTGTAGTCATATGGTTGATTACATATAAAGGTGTAGTCACATGATGGATTACCATACATGGGTGTAGCCACATGGTTGATTACATATAAGGGTGTAGTCACATAGTGGATTACCATACATGGGTGTAGTCACATGGTTGATTACATATAAGGGTGTAGTCACATGGTTGATTACATATAAGGGTGTAGTCACATGGCTGATTACATATAAGGGTGTATTCACATGGTTGATTACATATAAGGGTGTAGTCACATGATGGATTACCATACATGGGTGTAGGTCACATGGTTGATTACATATAAGGGTGTAGTCACATGATGGATTACCATACATGGGTGTAGGTCACATGGTTGGTTACATATAAGGGTGTAGTCACATGGTTGATTACATATAAGGGTGTAGTCACATAGTGGATTACCATACATGGGTGTAGTCACATGGTTGATTACATATAAGGGTGTAGTCACATGGTTGATTACATATAAGGGTGTAGTCACATGGTTGATTACATATAAGGGTGTAGTCACATGGTTGATTACATATAAGGGTGTAGTCATATGGTTGATTACATATAAGGGTGTAGTCACATAGTGGATTACCATACATGGGTGTAGTCACATGGTTGATTACATATAAGGGTGTAGTCACATGGTTGATTACATATAAGGGTGTAGTCACATGGTTGATTACATATAAGGGTGTAGTCACATGGTTGATTACATATAAGGGTGTAGTCATATGGTTGATTACATATAAGGGTGTAGTCACATGATGGATTACCATACATGGGTGTAGGTCACATGGTTGATTACATACATGGGTGTAGTCACATGGTTGATTACATATAAGGGTGTAGTCACATAGTTGATTACCATACATGGGTGTAGTCACATGGTTGATTACATATAAGGGTGTAGTCACATAGTTGATTACCATACATGGGTGTAGTCACATGGTTGATTACATATAAGGGTGTAGTCACATGGTTGATTACATATAAGGGTGTAGTCACATGATGGATTACCATACATGGGTGTAGGTCACATGGTTGATTACATACATGGGTGTAGTCACATGGTTGATTACATACATGGGTGTAGTCACATGGTTGATTACATATAAGGGTGTAGTCACATGGTTGATTACATATAAGGGTGTAGTCACATAGTTGATTACCATACATGGGTGTAGTCACATGGTTGATTACATATAAGGGTGTAGTCACATGGTTGATTACATATAAGGGTGTAGTCACATGGTTGATTACATATAAGGGTGTAGTCACATGGTTGATTACATATAAGGGTGTAGTCACATGGTTGATTACATATAAGGGTGTAGTCACATAGTGGATTACCATACATGGGTGTAGGTCACATGGTTGATTACATATAAGGGTGTAGTCACATGGTTGATTACATATAAGGGTGTAGTCACATGGTTGATTACATATAAGGGTGTAGTCACATGGTTGATTAAATATAAGGGTGTAGGTCACATGGTTGATTACATATAAGGGTGTAGTCACATGGTTGATTACATATAAGGGTGTAGTCACATGGTTGATTACATATAAGGGTGTAGTCACATAGTTGATTAAATATAATGGTGTAGTCACATGGTTGATTACATATAAGGGCGTAGTAACATGGTTGATTACATATAAGGGTGTAGTCACATGGTTGATTACATATAATGGTGTAGTCACATGGTTGGTTACATATAAGGGTGTAGTCACATGGTTGATTACATATAAGGGTGTAGTCACATGGTTGATTACATATAAGGGTGTAGTCACATGGTTGATTACCATGTAAGGGTGTAGTCACATGGTTGATTACATATAAGGGTGTAGTAACATGGTTGATTACATATAAGGGTGTAGTCACATGGTTTATTACATATAATGGTGTAGTCACATGGTTGGTTACATATAAGGGTGTAGTCACAGGGTTGATTACATATAAGGGTGTAGTCACATGGTTGATTACATATAAGGGTGTAGTCACATGGTTGATTACCATGTAAGGGTGTAGTCACATGGTTGATTACATATAAGGGTGTAGTCACATGGTTGATTACATATAAGGGTGTAGTCACATGGTTGATTACCATGTAAGGGTGTAGTCACATGGTTGATTACATATAAGGGTGTAGTAACATGGTTGATTACATATACGGGTGTAGTCACATGGTTGATTACCATGTAAGGGTGCAGTCACATGGTTGATTACCATGTAAGGGTGTAGTCACATGGTTGATTACATATAAGGGTGTAGTCACATAGTGGAATACCATACATGGGTGTAGTCACATGGTTGATTACATATAAGGGTGTAGTCACATGGTTGATTACATACAAGGGTGTAGTCACATGGTTGATTACATATAAGGGTGTAGTCACATGGTTGATTACATATAAGGGTGTAGTCACATGGTTGATTACATATAAGGATGTAGTCACATAGTGGATTACCATACATGGGTGTAGTCACATGGTTGATTATATACAAGGGTGTAGTCACATGGTTGATTACATATAAGGGTGTAGTCACACGGTTGATTACATACAAGGGTGTAGTCACATGGTTGATTACATATAAGAGTGTAGTCACATAGTTGATTACATATAAGAGTGTAGTCACATGGTTGATTACATATAAGGGTGTAGTCACATGGTTGATTACATATAAGGGTGTAGTCACATGGTTGATTACATATAAGGGTGTAGTCACATAGTGGAATACCATACATGGGTGTAGTCACATGGTTGATTACATACATGGGTGTAGTCACATGGTTGATTACATATAAGGGTGTAGTCACATGGTTGATTACATATAAGGGTGTAGTCACATGGTTGATTACATATAAGGGTGTAGTCACATGGTTGATTGCCATGTAAGGGTGTAGTCACATGGTTGATTACATATAATGGTGTAGTCACATGGTTGATTACATATAAGGGTGTAGTCACATGGTTGATTACATATAAGGGTGTAGTCACATAGTGGATTACCATACATGGGTGTAGTCACATGGTTGATTACATATAAGGATGTAGTCACATAGTGATTACCATACATGGGTGTAGTTACATGGTTGATTACATATAAGGGTGTAGTCACATAGTGGATTACCATACATGGGTGTAGTCACATGGTTAATTACATATAAGGGTGTAGTCACATGGTTGATTACATATAAGGGTGTAGTCACATGGTTGATTACATATAAGGGTGTAGTCACATAGTGGATTACCATACATGGGTGTAGTCACATGGTTGATTACATATAAGGATGTAGTCACATAGTGATTACCATACATGGGTGTAGTTACATGGTTGATTACATATAAGGGTGTAGTCACATAGTGGATTACCATACATGGGTGTAGTCACATGGTTAATTACATATAAGGGTGTAGTCACATGGTTGATTACATATAAGGGTGTAGTCACATAGTGGATTACCATACATGGGTGTAGTCACATGTTTGATTACATATAAGGGTGTAGTCACATGGTTGATTACATATAAGGATGTAGTCACATCGTTGATTACATATAAGGGTATAGTCACATGGTTGATTACATATAAGGGTGTAGTCACATGGTTGATTACCATACATGGGTGTAGTCACATGGTTGATTACATATAAGGGTGTAGTCACATAGTGGATTACCATACATGGGTGTAGTCACATGGTTGATTACATATAAGGGTGTAGTCACATGGTTGATTACATATAAGGGTGTAGTCACATGGTTGATTACATATAAGGGTGTAGTCACATGGTTGAATACATATAAGGGTGTAGTCACATGGTTGATTACATATAAGGGTGTAGTCACATGGTTGATTACATATAAGGGTGTAGTCACATGTTTGATTACATATAAGGGTGTAGTCACATGGTTGATTACATATAAGGGTGTAGTCACATGGTTGATTACATATAAGGGTGTAGTCACATGGTTGATTACATATAAGGGTGTAGTCACATGGTTGATTACATATAAGGGTGTAGTCACATGGTTGATTGCCATGTAAGGGTGTAGTCACATGGTTGATTACATATAATGGTGTAGTCACATGGTTGATTACATATAAGGGTGTAGTCACAGTGGAATACCATACATGGGTGTAGTCACATGGTTGATTACATATAAGGGTGTAGTCACATGGTTGATTACATATAAGGGTGTAGTCACATGGTTGATTACATATAAGGGTGTAGTCACATGGTTGATTACGTATAAGGGTGTAGTCACATGTTTGATTACATATAAGGGTGTAGTCACATGGTTGATTACATATAAGGGTGTAGTCACATGGTTGATTACATATAAGGGTGTAGTCACATGGTTGATTACATATAATGGTGTAGTCACATGGTTGATTACATATAAGGGTGTAGTCACATGGTTGATTACATATAAGGGTGTAGTCACATGGTTTATTACATATAAGGGTGTAGTCACATGGTTGATTACATATAAGGGTGTAGTCACATGGTTGATTGCCATGTAAGGGTGTAGTCACATGGTTGATTACATATAATGGTGTAGTCACATGGTTGATTACATATAAGGGTGTAGTCACAGTGGAATACCATACATGGGTGTAGTCACATGGTTGATTACATATAAGGGTGTAGTCACATGGTTGATTACATATAAGGGTGTAGTCACATGGTTGATTACATATAAGGGTGTAGTCACATGGTTGATTACATATAAGGGTGTAGTCACAGTGGAATACCATACATGGGTGTAGTCACATGGTTGATTACATATAAGGGTGTAGTCACATGGTTGATTACATATAAGGGTGTAGTCACATGGTTGATTACATATAAGGGTGTAGTCACAGTGGAATACCACACATGGGTGTAGTCACATGGTTGATTACATATAAGGGTGTAGTCACATGGTTGATTACATATAAGGGTGTAGTCACATGGTTGATTACATATAAGGGTGTAGTCACATGGTTGATTGCATATAAGGGTGTAGTCACATAGTGGATTACCATACATGGGTGTAGTCACATGGTTGATTACATATAAGGAGGTAGTCACATGGTTGATTACATATAAGGGTGTAGTCACATGATGGATTACCATACATGGGTGTAGTCACATGGTTGATTACATATAAGGGTGTAGTCACATGGTTGATTACATATAAGGGTGTAGTCACATAGTGGATTGCCATACATGGGTGTAGTCACATGGTTGATTACATATAAGGGTGTAGTCACATGGTTGATTACATATAAGGGTGCAGTCACATGGTTGATTACATATAAGGGTGTAGTCACATGGTTGATTACATATAAGGGTGTAGTCACATGGTTGATTACATATAAGGGTGTAGCCACATGGTTGATTACAAATAAGGGTGTAGTCACATGGTTGATTACATATAAGGGTGTAGTCACATGGTTGATTACATATAAGGGTGTAGTCACATGGTTGATTACATATAAGGGTGTAGTCACATGATGGATTACCATACATGGGTGTAGGTCACATGGTTGATTACATATAAGGGTGTAGTCACATGGTTGATTACATATAAGGGTGTAGTCACATGGTTGATTACATATAAGGGTGTAGTCACATGGTTGATTACATATAAGGGTGTAGTCACATGGTTGATTACATATAAGGGTGTAGTCACATGGTTGATTACGTATAAGGGTGTAGTCACATGGTTGATTACATATAAGGGTGTAGTCACATGGTTGATTACATATAAGGGTGTAGTCACATGGTTGATTACATATAAGGGTGTAGTAACATGGTTGATTACATATAAGGGTGTAGTCACATGGTTTATTACATATAATGGTGTAGTCACATGGTTGGTTACATATAAGGGTGTAGTCACATGGTTGATTACATATAAGGGTGTGGTCACATGGTTGATTACATATAAGGGTGTAGTCACATGGTTGATTACCATGTAAGGGTGTAGTCACATGGTTGATTACATATAAGGGTGTAGTCACATGGTTGATTACATATAAGGGTGTAGTCACATGGTTGATTACCATGTAAGGGTGTAGTCACATGGTTGATTACATATAAGGGTGTAGTAACATGGTTGATTACATATACGGGTGTAGTCACATGGTTGATTACCATGTAAGGGTGCAGTCACATGGTTGATTACCATGTAAGGGTGTAGTCACATGGTTGATTACATATAAGGGTGTAGTCACATAGTGGAATACCATACATGGGTGCAGTCACATGGTTGATTACATATAAGGGTGTAGTCACATGGTTGATTACATACAAGGGTGTAGTCACATGGTTGATTACATATAAGGGTGTAGTCACATGGTTGATTACATATAAGGGTGTAGTCACATGGTTGATTACATATAAGGATGTAGTCACATAGTGGATTACCATACATGGGTGTAGTCACATGGTTGATTATATACAAGGGTGTAGTCACATGGTTGATTACATATAAGGGTGTAGTCACACGGTTGATTACATACAAGGGTGTAGTCACATGGTTGATTACATATAAGAGTGTAGTCACATGGTTGATTACATATAAGAGTGTAGTCACATGGTTGATTACATATAAGGGTGTAGTCACATAGTGGAATACCATACATGGGTGTAGTCACATGGTTGATTACATACATGGGTGTAGTCACATGGTTGATTACATATAAGGGTGTAGTCACATGGTTGATTACATATAAGGGTGTAGTCACATAGTGGAATACCATACATGGGTGTAGTCACATGGTTGATTACATACATGGGTGTAGTCACATGGTTGATTACATATAAGGGTGTAGTCACATGGTTGATTACATATAAGGGTGTAGTCACATGGTTGATTACATATAAGGGTGTAGTCACATGGTTGATTGCCATGTAAGGGTGTAGTCACATGGTTGATTACATATAATGGTGTAGTCACATGGTTGATTACATATAAGGGTGTAGTCACATGGTTGATTACATATAAGGGTGTAGTCACATGGTTGATTGCCATGTAAGGGTGTAGTCACATAGTGGATTACCATACATGGGTGTAGTCACATGGTTGATTACATATAAGGGTGTAGTCACATAGTGGATTACCATACATGGGTGTAGTCACATGGTTGATTACATATAAGGGTGTAGTCACATAGTGGATTACCATACATGGGTGTAGTCACATGGTTGATTACATATAAGGGTGTAGCCACATGGTTGATTACATATAAGGGTGTAGTCACATAGTGGATTACCATACATGGGTGTAGTCACATGGTTGATTACATATAACGGTGTAGTCACATGGTTGATTACATATAAGGGTGTAGTCACATGGTTGATTACATATAAGGATGTAGTCACATCGTTGATTACATATAAGGGTATAGTCACATGGTTGATTAAATATAAGGGTGTAGTCACATGGTTGATTACCATACATGGGTGTAGTCACATGGTTGATTACATATAAGGGTGTAGTCACATAGTGGATTACCATACATGGGTGTAGTCACATGGTTGATTACATATAAGGGTGTAGTCACATGGTTGATTACATATAAGGGTGTAGTCACATGGTTGATTACATATAAGGGTGTAGTCACATGGTTGATTACATATAAGGGTGTAGTCACATGGTTGATTACATATAAGGGTGTAGTCACATGGTTGATTACATATAAGGGTGTAGTCACATGTTTGATTACATATAAGGGTGTAGTCACATGGTTGATTACATATAAGGGTGTAGTCACATGGTTGATTACATATAAGGGTGTAGTCACATGGTTGATTACATATAATGGTGTAGTCACATGGTTGATTACATATAAGGGTGTAGTCACATGATGGATTACCATACATGGGTGTAGTCACATGGTTGATTACATATAAGGGTGTAGTCACATGGTTGATTACATATAAGGGTGTAGTCACATGGTTGATTGCCATGTAAGGGTGTAGTCACATGGTTGATTACATATAATGGTGTAGTCACATGGTTGATTACATATAAGGGTGTAGTCACAGTGGAATACCATACATGGGTGTAGTCACATGGTTGATTACATATAAGGGTGTAGTCACATGGTTGATTACATATAAGGGTGTAGTCACATGGTTGATTACATATAAGGGTGTAGTCACATGGCTGATTACATATAAGGGTGTAGTCACATGGTTGATTACATATAAGGGTGTAGTCACATGGTTGATTACATATAAGGGTGTAGTCACATGGTTGATTACATATAAGGGTGTAGTCACATGGTTGATTACATATAAGGGTGTAGTCACATGGTTGATTACATATAAGGGTGTAGTCACATGGTTGATTACATATAATGGTGTAGTCACATGGTTGATTACATATAAGGGTGTAGTCACATGGTTGATTACATATAAGGGTGTAGTCACATGGTTTATTACATATAAGGGTGTAGTCACATGGTTGATTACATATAAGGGTGTAGTCACATGGTTGATTGCCATGTAAGGGTGTAGTCACATGGTTGATTACATATAATGGTGTAGTCACATGGTTGATTACATATAAGGGTGTAGTCACAGTGGAATACCATACATGGGTGTAGTCACATGGTTGATTACATATAAGGGTGTAGTCACATGGTTGATTACATATAAGGGTGTAGTCACATGGTTGATTACATATAAGGGTGTAGTCACATGGTTGATTACATATAAGGGTGTAGTCACATGGTTGATTACATATTAGGGTGTAGTCACATGGTTGATTACATATAAGGGTGTAGTCACATGGTTGATTACATATAAGGGTGTAGTCACATGGTTGATTACATATAAGGGTGTAGTCACAGTGGAATACCATACATGGGTGTAGTCACATGGTTGATTACATATAAGGGTGTAGTCACATGGTTGATTACATATAAGGGTGTAGTCACATGGTTGATTACATATAAGGGTGTAGTCACATGGTTGATTGCATATAAGGGTGTAGTCACATAGTGGATTACCATACATGGGTGTAGTCACATGGTTGATTACATATAAGGATGTAGTCACATGGTTGATTACATATAAGGGTGTAGTCACATGATGGATTACCATACATGGGTGTAGTCACATGGTTGATTACATATAAGGGTGTAGTCACATGGTTGATTACATATAAGGGTGTAGTCACATAGTGGATTGCCATACATGGGTGTAGTCACATGGTTGATTACATATAAGGGTGTAGTCACATGGTTGATTACATATAAGGGTGCAGTCACATGGTTGATTACATATAAGGGTGTAGTCACATGGTTGATTACATATAAGGGTGTAGTCACATGGTTGATTACATATAAGGGTGTAGTCACATGGTTGATTACATATAAGGGTGTAGTCACATGGTTGATTACATATAAGGGTGTAGTCACATGGTTGATTACATATAAGGGTGTAGTCACATGGTTGATTACATATAAGGGTGTAGTCACATGATGGATTACCATACATGGGTGTAGGTCACATGGTTGATTACATATAAGGGTGTAGTCACATGGTTGATTACATATAAGGGTGTAGTCACATGGTTGATTACATATAAGGGTGTAGTCACATGGTTGATTACATATAAGGGTGTATTCACATGGTTGATTACATATAAGGGTGTAGTCACATGGTTGATTACGTATAAGGGTGTAGTCACATGGTTGATTACATATAAGGGTGTAGTCACATGGTTGATTACATATAAGGGTGTAGTCACATGGTTGATTACATATAAGGGTGTAGTCACATGGTTGATTACATGTAAGGGTGTAGTCACATGGTTGATTACATATAAGGGTGTAGTCACATGGTTGATTACATATAAGGGTGTAGTCACATGGTTGATTACATGTAAGGGTGTAGTCACATGGTTGATTACATATAAGGGTGTAGTCACATGGTTGATTACATATAAGGGTGTAGTCACATGGTTGATTACATGTAAGGGTGTAGTCACATGGTTGATTACATATAATGGTGTAGTCACATGGTTGATTACATATAAGGGTGTAGTCACATGATGGATTACCATACATGGGTGTAGTCACATGGTTGATTACATATAAGGGTGTAGTCACATGGTTGATTACATATAAGGGTGTAGTCACATGGTTGATTGCCATGTAAGGGTGTAGTCACATGGTTGATTACATATAATGGTGTAGTCACATGGTTGATTACATATAAGGGTGTAGTCACAGTGGAATACCATACATGGGTGTAGTCACATGGTTGATTACATATAAGGGTGTAGTCACATGGTTGATTACATATAAGGGTGTAGTCACATGGTTGATTACATATAAGGGTGTAGTCACATGGCTGATTACATATAAGGGTGTAGTCACATGGTTGATTACATATAAGGGTGTAGTCACATGGTTGATTACATATAAGGGTGTAGTCACATGGTTGATTACATATAAGGGTGTAGTCACATGGTTGATTACATATAAGGGTGTAGTCACATGGTTGATTACATATAAGGGTGTAGTCACATGGTTGATTACATATAATGGTGTAGTCACATGGTTGATTACATATAAGGGTGTAGTCACATGGTTGATTACATATAAGGGTGTAGTCACATGGTTTATTACATATAAGGGTGTAGTCACATGGTTGATTACATATAAGGGTGTAGTCACATGGTTGATTGCCATGTAAGGGTGTAGTCACATGGTTGATTACATATAATGGTGTAGTCACATGGTTGATTACATATAAGGGTGTAGTCACAGTGGAATACCATACATGGGTGTAGTCACATGGTTGATTACATATAAGGGTGTAGTCACATGGTTGATTACATATAAGGGTGTAGTCACATGGTTGATTACATATAAGGGTGTAGTCACATGGTTGATTACATATAAGGGTGTAGTCACATGGTTGATTACATATTAGGGTGTAGTCACATGGTTGATTACATATAAGGGTGTAGTCACATGGTTGATTACATATAAGGGTGTAGTCACATGGTTGATTACATATAAGGGTGTAGTCACAGTGGAATACCATACATGGGTGTAGTCACATGGTTGATTACATATAAGGGTGTAGTCACATGGTTGATTACATATAAGGGTGTAGTCACATGGTTGATTACATATAAGGGTGTAGTCACATGGTTGATTGCATATAAGGGTGTAGTCACATAGTGGATTACCATACATGGGTGTAGTCACATGGTTGATTACATATAAGGATGTAGTCACATGGTTGATTACATATAAGGGTGTAGTCACATGATGGATTACCATACATGGGTGTAGTCACATGGTTGATTACATATAAGGGTGTAGTCACATGGTTGATTACATATAAGGGTGTAGTCACATAGTGGATTGCCATACATGGGTGTAGTCACATGGTTGATTACATATAAGGGTGTAGTCACATGGTTGATTACATATAAGGGTGCAGTCACATGGTTGATTACATATAAGGGTGTAGTCACATGGTTGATTACATATAAGGGTGTAGTCACATGGTTGATTACATATAAGGGTGTAGTCACATGGTTGATTACATATAAGGGTGTAGTCACATGGTTGATTACATATAAGGGTGTAGTCACATGGTTGATTACATATAAGGGTGTAGTCACATGGTTGATTACATATAAGGGTGTAGTCACATGATGGATTACCATACATGGGTGTAGGTCACATGGTTGATTACATATAAGGGTGTAGTCACATGGTTGATTACATATAAGGGTGTAGTCACATGGTTGATTACATATAAGGGTGTAGTCACATGGTTGATTACATATAAGGGTGTATTCACATGGTTGATTACATATAAGGGTGTAGTCACATGGTTGATTACGTATAAGGGTGTAGTCACATGGTTGATTACATATAAGGGTGTAGTCACATGGTTGATTACATATAAGGGTGTAGTCACATGGTTGATTACATATAAGGGTGTAGTCACATGGTTGATTACATGTAAGGGTGTAGTCACATGGTTGATTACATATAAGGGTGTAGTCACATGGTTGATTACATATAAGGGTGTAGTCACATGGTTGATTACATGTAAGGGTGTAGTCACATGGTTGATTACATATAAGGGTGTAGTCACATGGTTGATTACATATAAGGGTGTAGTCACATGGTTGATTACATGTAAGGGTGTAGTCACATGGTTGATTACATATAAGGGTGTAGTCACATGGTTGATTACATGAAAAGTCAAGACGAGTGTTAGCGTGCTAAAGTCTGCCATGTTGCACCATGGACGACCAATCAGACGCCGCTGCTATGAGCGAACCAATGACAGAGCGGTAGTCAGGAGCTGATTGGACGCCTGCAGGTCACATGTCTGTTAGTAGGTTAGGGGTTCTACAGCGAGGCAGCAGTGCTAACTCTCTAAGACAGGGGTCACCAACCTTTTTGAAACCAAGAGCTACTTCTTGGGTACTGATTAATGCGAAGGGCTACCAGTTTGATACACACTTAAATACATTGCCAGAAATAGCCAATCTGCTCAATTTGCTTTTAATAAATAAATCTATATATAAATATATATATAAAAATGGGTATTTCTGTCTGTCATTCTGTCATTTGTTTCCTTTTACGGAAGTTTTTTTGTAGAGAATAAATGATGAAAAAAACTCTTAATTGAACGGTTTAAAAGAGGAGAAAACACAAAAAAAATTAAAATTTAATTTTGAAACAGTTTATCTTCAATTTCAACTCTTTAAAATTCAAAATTCAACCAACAAAAAGAAGAGAAAAACTAGCTAGTTCGAATCTTTTTGAAAAATTTTTAAAAATAATTTATGGAACATCATTAGTAATTTTTCCTGATTAAGATTAATTTTAGAATTTTGATGACATGTTTTAAATAGGTTAAAATCCAATCTGCACTTTGTTAGAATATATAACAAATTGGACCAAGCTATATTTCTAACAAAGACAAATCATTATTTCTTCTAAATTTTCCAAAACAACATTTTTAAAAGAAATTCAAAAGACTTTGAAATAAGATTTACATTTGATTCTACAGATTTTCTAGATTTGACCGAATATTTTTTTTGAATTTTAATATAATAAGTTTGAAGAAATATTTCACAAATATTCTTTGTCGAAAAAGCAGAAGCTAAAATGAAGAATTAAAATGTATTTATTATTCTTTACAATAAAAAAAAAAATACTTGAACATTGATTTAAATTATCAGGAAAGAAGAGGAAGGAATTTAAAAGGTAAAAAGTTTGTTTAAAAATCCTAAAATCATTTTTAAGGTTGTATTTTTTCTCTAAAATTGTCTTTCTGAAAGTTATAAGAAGCAGAGTAAAAAATAAATGAATTCATTTAAACAAGTGAAGACCAAGTCTTTAAAATATTTTCTTGGATTTTCAAATTCTATTTGAGTTTTGTCTCTCTTAGAATTAAAAATGTCGAGCAAAGCAAGACCAGCTTGCGAGTAAATAAATATAATTTTAAAAATAGAGGCAGCTCACTGGTAAGTGCTGCTATTTAAGCTATTTTTAGAACAGGCCAGCGGGCGACTCATCTGGTCCTTACGGGCGACCTGGTGCCCGCGGGCACCGTGTTGGTGACCCCTGGTCTAAGAGGTCCCATTTCACTGAAGTCCCTCCCCCTTACCCTCCATCTCCACACTGATTGGCTCCGAGTCAGGTGACCCTTGGTCCCCCACGAAGGGGTCACCTGCCCCCTTTGGGAAGGCGGCTGCACTTGTGGGTGTGGTCTTCCCTGTGGTTGCAGCGTCGGGGGAGGAGGAGGAAGAGGAGGGGCAACAGAGGGAGTGATTAGTGAGAGCTCAATCAACTTCCTGCTCGAAGAGGAATGAAAGAGACGCTTCTTCCTTGACGACATTAAACCTGTTTGATTAGGTTAGCATCTGATGATAGCATCATTAGCGCCCTCCTGCTAGCAATGTGCTAACTGCCTGGCGCACGGCAAGCGGCACCCGTTTATCGCCTCTCTGGCGGCGAGCCAGATGACTGCGTGCCGTCACGCCGCCATACGTGCATGACAAATTAAACCGACACGCTAGCTTTCCCGCCAAAGTGCCCTCCTTTCATCCCGCTTCCGCCGTTTCCACGGCGACGCCAAACCGAGCATTATCAGATTTCCTACGTGGATGGCTGTTAGTCTGCCGACAGGAAGTAGGAAGTTTGCTGCCGACACTTCCTCATAACCAGCCGTGTTTTAAGTGCGATCAGCTGCGATTACCCAATCTCCCGGGCGAGTGTTGATTAAGGGATCTGTGAGGGGGCGTGTCTACTGACCGTAGGCGGAGTCCAGCGCCGTGTTCTGCCTGCGTGTGGTCGCCAACACGTCTGAAGGAGAAGAAAAAAAATGCTTCAAATGTTTACGAATTGTCTCCTTTGTCATCTCCAGCCACAGAAAACACACGAAACATTCACAATCTAGGAAAACTTGAGTGAAAACTTCATGTTAACAATCACAGCGCCATCCGATGGCCAAACCTGACATCTTCTAGTTTTCTTTTAGCTCCCAGATGAAGACAATTATAGTTCATGTTTTAAACCTCTTCTACAGGAGAAATCCTCATCATCACATGACCACAGTTAAAAGTAGTTCCTCGACATTAGCGCTAATATTTAAAGGCCTACTGAAAGCCACTACTACCGACCACACAGTCTGATAGTTTATATATCAATGATGAAATATTAACATTGCAACACATGCCAATACGGCCTTTTTTCTTTACTAAATTGCAATTTTAAATTTTGTGCTGGACTATCCTGCTGAAACGTTGCGGAATGAAGACGCGTTTGTGACATTATTGGTTGCGGCTAAAAGTCGTCTTATTTAATCGCATAATTACACAGTATTCTGGACATCTGTGTTGCTGAATCTTTTGCAATTTGTTCAATTAATAATGGAGAAGTCAAAGTAGAAAGATGGAGGTGGGAAGCTTTTAGCCTTTAGCCACACAAACACACAGTGATTCCTTGTTTAAAAATCCCCGGAGGTGAAGCTTTACTATGGATCAGAGCGGTCAAGCGAACATGGATCCCGACCACTTGTCGACTGGCAGTTTTCGGTGAGAAAATTGTGGTAATAAGTCGCCTCTTGCCGGAGATCAGCGGAGCTTCTGTCCTGCTGCAGCAGCGTGACTTCCCTCAACACACCCGTGGCCACACCCCTCCGACTATCAGGTACTAATTAACTCAATAAAACACTAGCAACACAATAGGCGGATAAGGGATTACCCAGAATTATCCTAGTACTGTAAACGTGTCTAAAAACATCTGAATCACTCTCACTGCAATCGCCTGTTTTTTTTCTTTTTCTAGTCCTTCACTCTAAATTTCCTCATCCACGAATCTTTCATCCTCGCTTAAATTAATGGGGAAATTGTCGCTTTCTCGGTCCGAATAGCTCTCGCTGCTGCTGGTTATGATTATAAACAATGTTCAGATGTGAGGAGCCCTACAACCCGTGACGTCACGCGCACATCGTCTGCTACTTCCGGTAAAGGCAAGGCTTTTTTATTAGCGACCAAAAGTCGCAAACTTTATCGTCGATGTTCTATACTAAATCCTTTCAGCAAAAATATGGCAATATCGCGAAATGATCAAGTATGACACATAGAATGGACCTGCTATCCCCGTTTAAATAAGAAAATCTAATTTCAGTAGGCCTTTAAAGTAATAATAACAATATGTCCTTCACGTTGTGTCTAAATGCTACCTTCATGTTAGTACTACATGCTACCTTCTCGTTATGTCTAAATGCTACTTTGATGTTACGACTACATGCTACCTTCACGTTATGACTACATGCTATCTTCAAGTTACGAATACATGCTATCTTCATGATATGTCTAAATGCTACCTTCATGTTATGACTACAAGCCACCTTCAAGTAATCTCTAAATACTACGTTAATGTTACGACTACATGCTACGTTAATGTTACGACTAGATGCTACGTTAATGTTACGACTAGATGCTACGTTAATGTTACGACTACATGCTACTTTCAGTTATGACTTCAGGAGAAATCCTCATCACATGACCACAGTTAAAAGTAGTTCCTCGACAGTAGCACTTGTAATAGCAATATGGCTAACACTTGGTTAATATTTAGGTCACGACATGTATTGCTGGCACTTTTAGGATGTTTTTAGATGACTTCATGTGTACTTCCATTAGCTGCATCGTTAGCCACCTCATACTTGCCATATTTTACGCCTTAGAATACACATGAAAAAATACAAATATTTAAGTTCCATCAACAAGTGTAGCTCTGCAGATCATGGACACCCGCTGGTAAGGACAGGTACTGCAGCGCACGTGGACACTTTAAGTGGACACTGATGTCTTCAGTCGGTCCTTTAGCAGACAAACAGGAAGTCTTACCGTGACAGGAGTCCGCGTGGAAACCAGCGTGGTCCTCCACGTCCTGCTCGAAGACGCCCCTGGAGAAACACAAAGACATTGTCTTCATCATCATCATCATCATCATCGCTGCTTTCCATCTTTCAGCTGTTGAGATGTTATTGTGCCTCCTTCCTCCTACACGCCAAGGATGATGACGTTAGACGGCCAGGAAGAAAGAGAGGATGGTGGGACACCAGAATGTTCTGTCACTTCCTGCTGTTGTTGTTGTTGTGCCCGCCTTGCTGCAGGCTCAGTTTGTGGAGGAAACTTTTCTCGGTTTGTCAGCAGCAAGAATAGCAAATATATACTGACATTTGGAAAGGAGGAGAGTAAGAAGGACATAAAGGTGGAGAGGAAGGAGAAAGAGGACAAAAAGAAGATGAAATAAGTTGAAGGAGAAGAACATGAAGGAGGAGATGAACAAGATGAGGGAAAAGGAGGAGTAAGGGAACAACACAATGAAGGAGGAGAAAGACATGAAGGAGGAGATGAACGAGAAGAAGAAGAAGAATGAGGAAATGGAGGAGATAAAGGAGAAGGACTTGAAAGAGGAGAAAAAGAAGATGAAAAAGAGAAAGACATGAGAGAAGAAAAAGAAGATGAGAAGGGCATGAAAGAGAAGATGAAGGAGAAGGACATGAGTGAGAAAAACATGGAGATGAAAGAGGAGTTGAAGGAGAAGGTCATGAAGGAGATGAAGAAGGAGAGAATGAGGAGATGGAGGAGATAAAGGAGAACCACATGAAAGAGAAAAAGAAGATGAAAAAGAGAAAGACATGAAAGAGAAGAAAAAGATGAGAAGGACATGAAAGAGGAGAAAAAGAAGAAGAAGGACATGAAGGAGAAAACCATGGAGATGAAATAGAGGTTGAAGGAGAAGGTCATGAAGGAGATGAAGAAAAAGGAGAATGAGGAGATGGAGGAGATAAAGGAGAAGGACATGAAAGAGAAAAAAAGACAAAAAGGAGAAAGACACAAAAGAGAAGAAAAAAGATGAGAAGGACATGAAAGAAGAAAAAGAAGATGAAGGAAATGAATGAGAAGAAGGAGAATGGGGAGATAAAGGAGAAGGACGAGAAAAGACATGAAAGAAAAAAAGGAGAAAAATTACATGAAAGAGGAGTTGAAGAAGGACATCAAGGAGAATGAAGAACAAAAGGGGGAGTAAGGTAAAACTATGATGATGAAGGGGAAGGACATGAAAGAGAAAAAAAAGACGAAAAGGAGAAAGACACGAAAGAGAAGAAAAAAGATGAGAAGGACATGAAAGAAGAAAAAGAAGATGAAGGAAATGAATGAGAAGGAGAATGGGGAGATAAAGGAGAAGGACAAGAAAAGACATGAAAGAAAATAAAAGAGATAAAGGAGACGAAGGAGAAAAATTACATGAAAGAGGAGTTGAAGTAGGACATCAAAGAGAATGAGGAACAGAAGGGGGAGTAAGGGAAAACTATGATGATGAAGGGGAAGGACATGAAAGAGAAAAAAACAGATGAACAAGATGGTGGAAGAGAAAAAGGAAATGAAAGAAGTTGAAGGAGAATGACATGAAAGAGAACAAAAAGGAGATGGAAAAGGACATGGAGATGAACGAGGACAAAAAGGAGATAAAAGAGGAGTTGAAGAAGGACATGAAAGAGAACAAAAAGGAGATGAATGAGATGGAGGAGAAAAAGGGGATGAAAGAAGTTGAAGGAGAAGGACATGTAAGAGAAGAAAAAGGAGATAGAAAAAGACATGAACGAGGAGATAAAGGATGAGAATGAGGAACAAAGGAGGAGTAAGGGGGTGGTGAAGGAGAAAAAGGGGGGAGTTGAAGTGGAAGGACATGAAAAGAGAAGGGAGATGATGGAGAGGGGGGGAGAAGAAGAAAGGAGAATGAGAAGATGATGGAGGGACAAAGGACAAAAAAAGAGATGGAGAATGAGGAGATGAAGAAGGAAAAGATGGAAGAGAATGAGAAGAAGACAGTGAGCAAAAACGATTAAAGAAATAAAGGAACAAGAAGAAAAGGAATGATAAGAAAGAGTATAACAATAAAAAATAAAAATAATATAGAAGAAGATATCAAAGAAGAGACTTATTCTCCAACACTATAGATGTGTGACATGTTGGACTTCATGATGTCCAATAAAGACATGAAGAAGAAAGTTAGAAGAGAAGACTTTAGAGCAGAAGAATGTAGTTTTGGAAGACAAGGACAAGAAGAAATGAAAAGCAGATGTTCTTTTTGCTGCTTTACGTCTTCTTTCTTCTGGCTCACTTTTGCTGCTTTCCACTCTTCACGTCGGCTCCTAAATCAAAACAAGACGGCCTCGCGGGGAATCAAACACGCGTCTGTCACCTTTTCATCACGCTGCCGTCCTTTGAAAGAAACAACAAAGGAAAGCAAAACCGAACGATTCTGCTCGGGAACGTCTCAGCAGAACTCTGAGGAGCGGAACATGGCCACGCCCCCTTTGTCAATCAACACTCCTCACCTTTGAAGTCACCTTGAAAGACATTTCTCAATAAAAATGTTTTGTTCGGTTCCTACTGTCGTGTTGCACATATACATGATCATAAACACACTATGATGGGACTGTCAGTGATTGTAATCATAAACACACTATGATGGGACTGTCAGCGATTGTAATCATAAACACCCTATGATGGGACTGTCAGCGATTGTAATCATAAACACATTATGATATAATGAACACACTATAATGGGACTGTCAGTGATTATAATTATGAACACACTATAATAGGACGGTCCGTGATTGTAATCATAAACACATGATGGGACTGGCAGCGATTATAATCATAAACACACTATGATGGGACTGTCAGCGATTGTAATCATAAACACACTATGATGTGACTGTCAGCAATTATAATTATGAACACTATAACCAGACTGTCAGTGATTGTAATTATGAACACACTATAATAGGACGGTCCGTGATTGTAATCATAAACACACTATGATGGGACTGTCAGCGATTGTAATCATAAACACACTATGATGGGACTGTCAGCAATTATAATTATGAACACTATAACGAGACTGTCAGTGATTGTAATTATGAACACACTAGCTTGTACTTTCAGTGATTGTAATCATAAACACATTATGATGGGACAGTCAGCGATTATAATTATCAACACACTATTATGGGACTGTCAGTGATTGTAATTATGAACACGCTATAACGGGACTGTTAGTGATTATAATTATGAGCACACTATGATCGTACTGTCAGTGATTATAATCCTAAACATGTTATGATGGGACTGTCAGCGATTGTAATCATAAACACATTATGATGGGACTGTCAGCTATTGTAATTATAAACACTGTAATGGGACTGTCAGTGATTATAATTATGAACACACTATGATAGGACTGTCAGCGATTATATTTATGAAAACATTATGATGGGACTGTCAGTGATTAAAATCCTAAACACATTGTGATAAGGGACTGTCAGTGATTACAATCAAACACATTATGATGGGACTGTCAGTGATTAAAATCCTAAACACATTATGATCGGAATGTCAGTGATTACAATCAAACACATTATGATGGGACTGTCAGCAATAATTATTACGAACACATTACGATGGGACTGTCGATTATAATCATGAACACATTGTGATGGGACGGTCATTGATTATAATTATAAACACATTATGATGGGACTGTCAGTGATTGTAATCATAAACAAATTATGATGGGACTGGCAATGATTATAACCATGAACACATTATGATGGGACTGTCAGCGATAAATGCATGAACACCTTATGATAGGACTGTCAGTGATTATAATCATGAACACATTATGACGGGACTGTCCGTGATTATAGTCATGAACACATTATGATGGGACTGTCAGTGATTATAAGCATAAACACATTATGATAAGACTGTCAGTGATTATAATCATGAACACATTATGACGGGACTGTCAGTGATTATATATATAAACATATTATGATGGGACTCTTGGTGACTAAAATCATAAACACATTATGATGGGACTGTCAGTGATTACAATCCTAAACACATTATGATGGGACTGTCAGTGATTACAAACATAAACACATTATGATAGGACTGTCATCAATAATTATTACGAACACATTACGATGGGATTGTCAATGATTATAATCATGAACACATTATGATGGGACTGTCAGCGATTATAATCATAAACACATTATGATGGGACTGTCAGCGATTATAACCCTAAACACATTATGATGGGACTCTCAGCGATAAAAGCATTAACACATTATGATAGGACTGTCAGTGATTGTAATCATGAACACATTATGACGGGACTGTCCGTGATTATAATTATAAACACACTATGATGGGACTGTCAGCGATTAATAGCATAACCACATTATGATAGCACTGTCAGTGATTATAATTATAAGCACATTATGACGGGACTGTCAGTGATTATAGTTATAAACACACTATGATAGGACTGTCAGTGGTTATAATGATAAACACATTATGACAGGACTGTCAGAAAATGGAGCTTGTTACAACTCTGTACAGTAGATGGCATCCTGACACACCTTATTTCACCTAGTGTGCCATTTTATGCACATGTGTCATGGTCAAATAATGCAACTCAGACAAAGATGTCATTAAGCGACATAAGTTTGACACCCCCCCCCCTCAGTGGTGTAACATGCTAATCGGGGATGCTTGGTGTGATGTCACAAGTCTGTCAAGACTCACCTAAAGCCAGGTGTCACGGCGACACAGCTGCCCGCCTTTAGCCACACGCAGTACGGGTCCCGAGAGGACAGACAGCGTCTGCACGACAAACATTGACCCCATTATTGATTATTGATTGATGTCACATGTTGGCGTGATGCAGGACATAAACCCTGCAAGACACATTGATAATAAAAACATGCAGGTAAATAGTTTAACAAAGTACTTGTACATATTTTCCCGACTATAAGCCACTACTTTTTACCTACACGTTGAACCGTGCGGTTTATAAAACGGTGCAGCGGATTTATGGATTTTTCTTCGCATAGTATTCATATTACATTAATAGAGACACCAAAACGGTGTGTTATTGATTGTGCTACGGCGCCATCTTTTGGATGAGTTCGCTCACTGCAGGTGCTGCAGGTTAAAACATGTACTTCCTGTTTCCTTATTATTTATCATTTTTGTGTTGTTTCACTTTCACAAATTCCTCAGTAAATTCACCTAAAAATCATTGTAGAGTTATTGAGTCTATTTAGCTGATTGGAGAGCTAGCTTCCGCAGCTGGTGACTTTTGTTTTGTTTCATCAGCCGTTTTACTGCCGTGTTACACTGTTTGGAAACAATGAAGGTATGTAAATAAACATTTACAAAACCTTTCATTTCACAACATATATAATTGTGGCCTACGCTGCGGTGTGACTAATATGTGGGGGAAAATGTTTCTTCTAAAATTTAGTAGGTGTGGCTTGTACGTATACCTACTGAAACGTTAGGACTACAATCTACCTTTATGTTACGACTACATGCTACATTCAGTTACGACTACTTGCTACCTTCAATTACGACTACATGCTACCTTCATGTTATGACTATATGCTACCAACATGTTATGACAACATGCTACCTTTATGTTATGACTACATGCTACCTTCATGTTATGACAACATGCTACCTTTATGTTATGACTACATGCTACCTTCATGTTACAACCAGATGCTACTTTAAGTTACGACTACATGCTACCTTTATGTTACGACTACATGCTACCTTTATGTTACGACTACATGCTACCTTCATGTTACGACTACATGCTACTTTCAGTTACATCTACACGCTACCCTGATGTTACGACTCCATGCTACTTTCAGTTACAACTCCATGCTACTTTCAGTTACGACTACATGCTACTTTCAGTTACAACTCCATGCTACTTTCAGTTACGACTCCATGCTACCTTGATGTTACGACTACATGCTACTTTCAGTTACAACTCCATGCTACTTTCAGTTACGACTACATGCTACTTTCAGTTACAACTCCATGCTACTTTCAGTTACGACTCCATGCTACCTTGATGTTACGACTACATGCTACTTTCAGTTACAACTCCATGCTACTTTCAGTTACGACTCCATGCTACCTTGATGTTACGACTACATGCTACTTTCAGTTACGACTACATGCTACCTTCATGTCACGACTGCACGCTACTTTCAGTTACGTCTACACGCTACCTTGATGTTACAACTCCATGCTACTTTCAGTTACAACTCCATGCTACTTTCAGTTACGACTACATGCTACTTTCAGTTACGACTACATGCTACTT
Source organism: Nerophis ophidion (assembly GCF_033978795.1). Taxonomy (NCBI): domain Eukaryota; kingdom Metazoa; phylum Chordata; class Actinopteri; order Syngnathiformes; family Syngnathidae; genus Nerophis; species Nerophis ophidion. Next base: position 8,102,007 of record NC_084631.1, on the reverse strand, counting down.
TCAGTTACGACTCCATGCAACCTTGATGTTACGACTACATGCTACTTTCAGTTACGACTACATGCTACCTCGATGTTACGACTCCATGCTACCTTGATGTTACGACTCCATGCTACTTTCAGTTACGACTACTTGCTACTTTCAGTTACGACTACATGCTACTTTCAGTTACGACTACTTGCTACTTTCAGTTACGACTCCATGCTACTTTCAGTTACGACTACATGCTACTTTCAGTTATGACTCCATGCTACTTTCAGTTACGACTACTTGCCACTTTCAGTTACGACTACATCCTATCTTCAGTTACGACTACATCCTACCTTCATGTTACGACTACATGCTACTTTCAGTTATGACTACATCCTACCTTCATGTTACGACTACATGCTACTTTCAGTTACGACTACATGCTACTTTCAGTTACGACTCCATGCTACTTTCAGTTACGACTCCATGCTACTTTCAGTTACGACTACATGCTACTTTCAGTTACGACTACATACTACTTTCAGTTACGACTACATGCTACTTTCAGTTACGACTACATGCTACTTTCAGTTACGACTACATGCTACTTTCAGTCACGACTACATGCTACTTTCAGTTACGACTACATGCTACTTTCAGTTACGACTCCATGCTACTTTCAGTTACGACTACATGCTACTTTCAGTTACGACTACTTGCTACTTTCAGTTACGACTCCATGCTACATTCAGTTACGACTACATGCTACTTTCAGTTATGACTCCATGTTACTTTCAGTTACGACTCCATGCTACTTTCAGTTACGACTACATCCTACCTTCAGTTACGACTACATCCTACCTTCATGTTACGACTACATGCTACTTTCAGTTATGACTACATGCTACTTTCAGTTACGACTACATGCTACTTTCAGTTACGACTCCATGCTACTTTCAGTTACGACTCCATGCTACTTTCAGTTACGACTCCATGCTACTTTCAGTTACGACTACTTGCCACTTTCAGTTACGACTACATCCTACCTTCAGTTACGACTACATCCTACCTTCAGTTACGACTACATCCTACCTTCATGTTACGACTACACGCTACTTTCAGTTACGACTCCATGCTACTTTCAGTTACGACTCCATGCTACTTTCAGTTACGACTCCATGCTACTTTCAGTTACGACTACATGCTACTTTCAGTTACGACTACATGCTACTTTCAGTTACGACTACATGCTACTTTCAGTTACGACTACATGCTACTTTCAGTTACGACTACATGCTACTTTCAGTTACGACTACATGCTACTTTAAGTTACGACTCCATGCTACTTTCAGTTACGACTACATGCTACTTTCAGTTACGACTACATGCTACTTTAAGTTACGACTCCATGCTACTTTCAGTTACGACTACATGCTACTTTCAGTTACGACTACATGCTACTTTCAGTTACGACTACATGCTACTTTCAGTTACGACTACATGCTACTTTAAGTTACGACTACATGCTACCAACATGTTACGAATATATGCTACTTTCAGTTACGACTCCCTGCTACTTTCAGTTACGACTCCATGCTACTTTCAGTTACGACTACATGTTAATTTCAGTTACGACTCCATGCTACTTTCAGTTACGACTACATGCTACTTTCAGTTACGACTACATGCTACTTTCAGTTACGACTACATGCTACTTTCAGTTACGACTACATGCTACTTTCAGTTACGACTACATGCTACTTTAAGTTACAACTACATGCTACCAACATGTTACGAATATATGCTACTTTCAGTTACGACTACATGCTACTTTCAGTTACAACTACATGCTACCAACATGTTACGAATATATGCTACTTTCAGTTACGACTACATGCTACTTTCAGTTACGACTACATGTTACTTTAAGTTACAACTACATGCTACCAACATGTTACGAATATATGCTACTTTCAGTTACGACTACATGCTACTTTCAGTTACGACTACATGTTACTTTAAGTTACAACTACATACTACCAACATGTTACGAATATATGCTACTTTCAGTTACGACTACATGCTACTTTCAGTTACAACTACATGCTACCTTGATGTTGAGACTGCATGCTACTTTGTTACGACTCCATGCTACTTTCAGTACCGACTACATGCTACCTTCATGGGGTTTTAAGTACAACTATCCGCTACCTGCATGTGATCCTTAGTGCTGCTATTGCTACCCCCTCTCAGCCCCTCTCAGCCCACTGCTGGTCAGTCAGCTGGATCTCATTTTGGATTGAACGTGTGAGCGATGCCGAGCGAGTTTGCAGCCAGACGTGAGCATGCTATGGGACTTCATCACGTCCTCGCTGGAGGACAAATCCTTCCTCTCACTTTACATGGCGGCGGGGAGTCGGGGGGTTGGATCGGTGGGGGCTCACGGGGGCCGGGAGGGGTTGAGCGAGTTTAACTTTCCGCCCTAAAAATAGAACGGTGGCGCAGACAAAGCCTGGCCGGGAGCACTTTCACACCGTCAGACAGTAAAGCGCCTTCTCGGCGACGTCGGCACTCACGTCTTGCAGGCGTCGTGGTCGGAGCAGCGGCTCAGCGGCACGCGGATCACGCAGCCCGTGAAGGCCACGAAGAGGGCGTGATGATCCCGGTCCAGCTCCAGACCCAGAACTCGCCGGTCCTCTCCCCTCACGTTGCATCTGGAAGACACCGTCCCCCGAAAAATAAATCACGTGCTGAGCACTAATTGCAAAGGCCTTCGTCAGGAAACAAAACGGCCTCCAGCGGCGGACGCACTGATGCAAACTGTTACATCACACGGAAGATGGAGTGGGAATTGGGTTTGGGGGATGGGGGCCACATGCAACACACACACACACACACACACACACACACACACACACACACACACACACACACACACACACACACACACACACACACACACACACACACACACACACACACACACACAAACACACACACTAATGAAGGAAAGGTAAACAATGATGAAAAAAAGAGAAAAAATTGTTCTTGGGTCGTGTCAGTAAATTGATCATGTGACTGAAACACGTTGAAACAATGATGACAGCATCATATTTATATCAATATGTACATTTACAGCAAGCAATATCAGCAACAGTTGCACTGAGATGCTTCACATACCTAATATTATACATACTGTAACTCTATAAAAATGAAATATGCATAGAGAAAATGGTTATGAGGAATATAGTTGTAACACAGTAGAAATTATTATTATGGATAAATATATAAACGTATAATTAGGAACTATAATCGTAAAACTCTATATCAGGGGTCACTAACCTTTTTTTAAACCATGAGCTACTTCTTGGGTACTGATTAATGCGAAGGGCTACCAGTTTGATACACACTTATATAGATTGCCAGAAATAGCCAATTTGCTCAATTTACCTTTAATATATATATATATATATATATATATATAAAAATGGGTCATTTCGTCGTAATTTTTTTTTATTTTTATGGAAGGTTTTTTGTAGAGAATAAATGCTGAAAAAAAACCCTTAATTGAACGGTTTAAAAGAGGAGAAAACAGGAAAAAAATCAAAATAAAACTTTGAAACATAGTTTATCTTCAATTTCGACTCTTTAAAGTTCAAAATTCAACCGAAAAAAAAAAGAACAGAATAACTAGCTAATTCGAATCTTTTTGAAAAAATTAAAAAAAGAATTTATAGAACATCATTAGTCATTTTTCCTGATTAAGATTAATTTTAGAATTTTGCTGACATGTTTTAAATAGGTTAAAATCCAATCTGCACTTTGTTAGAATATATAACAAATTGGACCGAGCTATATTTCTAACAAAGACAAATCAATATTTCTTCTAGATTTTACAGAACAAAAGTTTTAAAATAAATTCAAGACTTTGAAATAAGATTTAAATTAGATTCTAAAGATTTTCTACATTTGCCAGAATATATTTTTTTAATTTTAATCATAATAAGTTTAAAGAAATAGTTCACAAATATTATTTGTCGAAAAAACAGAAGCTAAAATGAAGAATTAAAATAAAATGTATTTATTATTCTTTACGATAAAAAAAATTTATTTACTTGAACATTGATTTAAAGTGTCAGGAAAGAAGAGGAAGGAATTTAAAAAGTAAAAAGGTATAATCCTAAAATAATTTATAAGGTTGTATTTTTTCTCTAAAATTGTCCATCTAAAAGTTATAAGAAGCAAATTTAAAAAATAAATGAATTTATTTAAACAAGTGAAGACCAAGTCATTAAAATATTTTCTTGGGTTTTCAAATTCTAGTTGAGTTTTGTCTCTCTTGGAATTAAAAATGTCAAGCAAAGCAAGACCAGCTTGCGAGTAAATAAATATAATTTTAAAAATAGAGGCAGCTCACTGGTAAGTGCTGCTATTTAAGATATTTTTAGAACGGGCCAGCGGGCGACTCATCTGGTCCTTACGGGCTACCTGGTGCCCGCGGGCACCGTGTTGGTGACCCCTGATCTATATAAATGAATTAATAATAACATTAATGACAAAATTGTAACACAGTATACGTTATTATTATTATAATTGCAAAAGTGTATAAATGATTTGCAAAAATATACATGTATTAACGTGTACATGATCATGGATAAATGCTGAAATTGTAGGAATGATTATTCCATCCATCCATCCATTTTCTACCGCTTATTCCCTTTTGGGGTCGCGGGGGGCGCTGGCGCCTATCTCAGCTACAATCGGGCGGAAGGCGGGGTACACCCTGGACAAGTCGCCACCTCATCGCAGGGCCAACACAGATAGACAGACAACATTCACACTCACATTCAAACACTAGGGCCAATTATTATGAATATTAAATTGTAACAGTGTAAATGAGTATTATGAATATTGTTGCAATACTGTATAAAGGATTAAAATACACAAATGAAATACTGCATATTTATGATTAATAATTGTAATATTCGATACATGATTATGAGTAAATGTGATACTGTAAAAGTGATATGAAGTTGGTACGTGATTATTCTGGATAAAAGTTGTAACACAATATACATGATTAAAATAAATACAAATGTCATACTGTGTATATGATTATGGATTCATGTAATGCTGTATAAATGATTGTCATAAATAAAAATGTTATACTGTACACATTATTATAAATAATAGTAACATTGTATACATGACTACGGTGAAGGATAATACTGTATACCTGATTATTAAGAATGATAGTCATTCTGTATACATGATTATGAATGAGAGTAATACTGTATACATGATTTTTATGAATAATAATACTACAGTATTAATATGAATGATATTAATACTGTATACATGATTAATATGAATAATAGTAATCCTGTATACATGATTATGGTGAATGATATCAACACTGTATACACAATTATGTTGAACTGCATAAATGATTACAAATGATAGTAATATTGTATTGATGATTATTATGAATAATAGTAATACTGTATACATTATTATTATGAACGATAGTAATGCTGTATACATGGTTAATATGAACGATACTAATACTGTATAAATGGTTATTGTAAATGAAAGTAGTACTGTGTACATGCTTATTATGAATGACAACACTGTATACATGATTATTATCAATTATAATACTGTATACATGATTATGAATGATAGTAATACTGTATACACGCTTATTATGAATGACAACACTGTATACATGATTATTATCAATATAATAATACTTTGTACATAATTATGAATAATAGTAATACTGTATACATTATTATTATGAACGATAGTAATACTGTATACATGGTTAATATGAATGATACTAATACTGTATAAATGGTTATTATAAATGAAAGTAGTACTGTATACCTGCTTATTATGAATGACAATACTGTATACATGCTTATTATCAATTATAATACTGTATACATGATTATGAATGATAGTAATACTGTATACATGATTATTATGAATGATAGTAATATCATTTACATTATGAATAATACTGTATACATGATTATTATGAATGATACTAATGCTGTACACATTATCATTATGAATAATATTAGTACCTTATACGTGATTATTATGAACAAAAGTACTGTATAAATAATTATTAGTGCTGTATACATTATCATTATGAATAATATTAGTACCTTGTACGTGATTATTATGAACAAAAGTACTGTATAAATAATTATTAGTGCGGTATACATTATCATTATGAATAATATTAGTACCTTGTACGTGATTATTATGAACAAAAGTACTGTATAAATAATTATTAGTGCTGTATACATTATCATTATGAATAATATTAGTACCTTGTACGTGATTATTATGAACAAAAGTACTGTATAAATAATTATTAGTGCTGTATACATTATCATTATGAATAATATTAGTACCTTGTACGTGATTATTATGAACAAAAGTACTGTATAAATAATTATTAGTGCTGTATACATTATCATTATGAATAATATTAGTACCTTGTACGTGATAAATTATATTAATACTGTATGACAGTAATACTGTATACATAATTATGAACGATAGTAATACTGTGTAAATGTTATTATGAATGAAAGTAATACTGTATACATGCTTATTATGAATGATAATATTGTATACATGATTATTATCAATGATACTACTGCCGTATACATGATTAATATGAAGGATAGAAATACTCTATACATGATTATGAATGATAGTACTACAGTAAAAATTATGAATAATACTGTATACATGCTTATTATAAATGATAGTACTGCCATATAAATTATCATTATGAATGATAATACTGTATACGTGATTATTATGAAATGCAGTAATACTGTATAAATAATTATTATAAATGATATTAATACTGTATAAGTGAATATGAATGATAGTACTACTCTATAAATGATTATTATGAATGATAGTAATAATGTATATGGTGAATATAAATCCATCCATCCATCCATTTCTACCGCTTATTCCCTTTTGGGGGCGCCGGCGCCCATCTCAGCTACAATCGGGCGGAAGGCGGGGTACACCCTGGACAAGTCGCCACCTCGTCGCAGGTGAATATAAATGTATTCATGAAAGTTTAAGCTGCTGCGTGTTTGAAATGAAGTGGAAGTGGAAAAAGAGGAAGTAGTAAAGTTGCTACTTGTTGGGGTTGTAAACGTCGATGTCCTCCAGGAGTCGCGTGGCGAAGGACTGGTTGCTTCCCGCCGTGCCGGTGAGGACCTTCAACACATGACCGTTGTCCGAGCCCAGGAAGATGACTGTGTAGTTCTTGCTGGGCCCCGCTGACGTGTCCACTGTGATCCGGGTCAACTTGAACCTGCGTGGCAACAAACGCAACACCGGGTCAAACATGTCGAGGTTGGTCTCTGCCCGTTGTTTAAACAAGTGAGAGAATCTATCGCTTCCTCTTCCTCAGCCCCGGGATGAACCCCGCCTCCAATGTCTTACAGGATTAAAAAAAACAAATTTTATTTTTATTATTCAACGTTTAAATCTCTAGATCAGAGATTCTCAAACTGTAGTAAGTAGAACCACTAGTGGTACACGGGCTCCCTCTAGTGGTACGCCAAATAATCGCTGGATTAAAGTACAGTGTTTTATTTTCCTATATTCCAACAGTGTAACTGTTCAAACTGTGTGTACTGTTACAGTGGTCAAACATATTGAATATACCTGTTAAGTAAAACATCTGCCTTGTTTTAATGAACACTTAGGCCTAATACACTACTGTGTTATGCCGGTACTTGAAGATCCAAGTGTTTTCTGAGAAGGTACTGATCCAGACCAACTTCTGGTCCATCTGTTGATATAAAGTACAAATAATAATAAAAAATGCAATATTTTCCCCCAAAACTGTCAGGTTTTTTATTTGAATTGATTGTTGTATGCTTTTTTTTTGTCAAAGAAAACTTAGTTTTTTTTGTCAAAAACAAAAAATATGCAATATTTTCCCAAGAAATATCAACGTGGAATATTTGATGTGAAGTAATTCGAGCCCCAAATAGGTCAACTTCAAGCCAATGTTGATTTTGATTAATTATCATTTCGTGAGTTTAAACTTTTTTTTTTGTTTTGGGATCCAAAAGGGCCTACTCATAAAAATCATAAATAAGTCATATGTTTGTGTGTGTATATATATATATATTTTTGTGTGTATATATACATATATATATTTTATAATATTATAAAATATACATATGATCATATTAATCAAAGTCAATGATGTCATGAATTATTGACTTAATCAAAGTCAATGATGTCATGAATTATTGACTTATTTGATATTAATAATGTATATATATTACTATATATATATAGTAATTGGAACCTTAAATAAATCAATATTCACAACATCATTGACTTTGATTCACTATTAATTTGTTGAGCAAAGACAGATTTTTTAATTCCACAAAAAAGATTGGTGATCCAAAAGTGATGAAAAAAAAAAAAAAAATCACACTTTTCCCCCCCACTTTTGACATTTTAAATATCTAGATTAACTTATTTTTTTTTTTTTGTTTGTTTGTTTTATGCTTTTTTGCCGAAGAAAACTTTGTTTTTAATGGCAAACACACAAAAATGCAATATTTTCCCCCAAAACTGTCAAAGTGGAATATTTCATGTTAAAGTAAAGTCATTGAAGCCTTAAATATGTCAATAATTCAAAACATCATTGATTTAGATTCATTATTATTATTTTAGGAAAGCTAGTTTAAAATACACTCATAAATGTGTAAAAAAAAAATACTTTCAACAATTAAATCTCTGGATCAACTTCAAATGAATCATTGTTTTATATTTGTCAAAGAATATATGGCAAACACACAATTAATGCAATATTTCCCCCCCAATATTTTGAAATGGAATATTTGATGTGGTAAAAAAAAAAAAAAAAAGTAATGTTTTTGTTTTTTTGTCAAAGAAAACTATTTCCACCCCAAAACTTTTAAAGTGGAATATTTGATGTGAAGTATTGAAGCCTTAAATAGGTCAATTATTCATGACATCATCGATTTTGATTCATTATTATTTTGTTGAGCAAAGATAATTTTTTAAAATTCCACTAAAATTATTAGTGATCCAAAAGTGTTGAAATAAATCCTTTTTCCGCCCACTTTTGACACTTTAAATTTCTAGATTAACTTCAGATCTATCCACATATTATACATTTATAATATGTTTTCTTTTTTTTGTTTGATGCTCTTTTTTTAAAAGAAAACTTTGTTTTTAATGGCAAACAGACAAAAATGCGAAATTTTTCCCCCAACTGTCAAAGTGGAATATTCCATTTAGAGTCAATGGAGCCTTAAACAGGTGACTAATTCCTAACATTGATTTTGATTAATCATGATTTTTTTTTGAGCAGTTTTAAAGAAAAAAAAAAAATCAGCCAGCACGGCAGCTTTTGAGTCAACGTTGCAATATTTTCTCGTTACATTTCACCTCTTAGCCTTAAGGTTTAAAAACAAAAACAAAATTCAATAGTATTTTTTTTTAAAGGCCTACTGAAAGCCACTACTAGCGACCACGCAGTCTGATAGTTTATATATCAATGATGAAATATTAACATTGCAACACATGCCAATACGGCATTTTTAGTTTACTAAATTACAATTTTAAATTTCCCGCGGAGTTTCTTGTTGAAAACGTCGCGGAATGATGACGCGTGTTTGTGACGTTATTGGTTGGAGGGGACATATTAGCCCAGCACCACTTACGGCTAAAAGTCGTCTCTTTTCATCGCATAATTACACAGTAATTTGGACATCTGTGTTGCTGAATCTTTTGCAATTTGTTCAATTAATAATGGAGACGTCAAAGAAGAATGCTGTTGGTGGAAAGCAATGGATTGCAGCTGCCTTTAGCACCGAAACACAACCAATGTTTCTTTGTTTGTTGTGAAGCTTTAACACAGAGCGGTCAAGCGAACATGTTTCCAATCCAGCAAGTTTTTGGATTGGAAAATAGTGATGTTAAGTCGGCTCCTACCGGAGACTTGAGTGGATTATGCGACCTCCTCCTGTAGCTGTCAAAAAGGCAGCTGTGATCTTGGCTCCTCTGAGAGACACTGGCGTTCACCGCAGCCCTCTGACTTCCAGGTATGACTTTATAATCTCACTAAAACACTATGAACACAATAAGAAGATGAGGGATTTTCCAAAATTATCCTAGTAAATGTGTCTAATAACATCTGAATCGCTCACACTGCCGTCGCCGGGAGCCGTCGCATTTTCTTTTCTTAGTGCTTCACTCTAACTTTCCTCATCCATAAATCTTTCATCCTCGCTCAAATTAATGGTGGACCTCGTGGCTTTCTCAGTCCGAATTGCACTTGCTGCTGGTGGCTATGATTATAAACAATGTGAGGATGTGAGGAGCTCTACAACCGGTGACGTCACGCGCACATCGTCTGCTAGTTCCGGTACAGGCAAGGCTTTTTTATTAGCGACCAAAAGTTGCAAACTTTATCGTGGATGTTCTCTACTAAATCCTTTCAGCAAAAATACGGCAATGTCGCAAAATAATCAAGTATGACACATAGAATGGACCTGCTATCCCCGTTTAAATAAGAAAATCTCATTTCAGTAGGCCTTTAAATGGTCCCCTGGTCACACTTTGGACACCTATGTTCTAGCACCAGGGCGAGCAATAAGTGGGTAACCTACCTGCTGGTGGTCCGAGTGAAGAGCGGTCTGTTGTTGGCCGACGGCACCGACTCGTCCATGAGAGGGTAGGACTTGATGAACGTCAGCGTGTCGTCGGGGAAGGCGGTGGACGACTTGTAGGCGACGGCGGGGCCCTCACCGGCACAGCAGCCGGGCCTGGGGCGCCAAAGATAGAGGAGGTCAAAGGTGGCTTTGGTCTTTCATTCCAGTTGGTTCAGGACTCCGACCTGGGTTTGGGCACCTGCTCGTCAGGCACGGGCGTCCACGCCGCCTCGCTGTTTTTCTGCTCTTTGAACTTTCCGCTAAAGGCCTTCTCGATGTCGTCCATGTAGAAGGCGCAGACGGCGGAGCCGGTGATGCTGGAGGGGAGGCGAGCCAGACCGAGGCGTGAGTAAAAGTTAAAGTTAAAGTACCAATGATTGTCACACACACACTAGGTGTGGCGAAATTATTCTCTGCATTTGACCCATTACCCTTGATCACCCCCTGGGAGGTGAGGAGAGCAGTGAGCAGCAACAGGGGCCACGCCCGGGAATCATCTTTGATGATTTAACCCCAAATTCCAACCCTTGATGCTGAGTACCAAGCAGGGAGGTAATGGCTCCCATTGTTATAGTCTTTGGTATGACTCGGTTGGGATTTGAACTCACGACCTACCGATCTCAGGGCGGACACTCTAACAACTAGGCCGCTGAGTAGGGGGAACCGGGCGAGCGCCGTCGGAACCCACCTGTTGGCCTGCGTAGTGAAGACGCCGAGCACGGCCGGCCGGCGGTTGATCTGCAGCACGCTGGTGAGCGACTGCATCACGTCGAAGTAGAAGAAGGAGTCGCCGGGCACGGAGCAATTGAGTCGGGCTTTGAGAAAGGACGTCCAGTAGCGCTCCAGCACCCGCGGCGAGCCGCCGTTGTCGTTCTTGCACACCCGGGCCACACGGGAGAAAACCACCTGGGGGAGGCGCCGGAGAGGGGGTTTTTAAACGGCAGCGAGAGGGCAGGTGTGTTCGGCCCGGCGTCTCACCTTGCCCAGGGAGGTGTACTCCACCGCCATCTCGCTGAAGAAGAAGTAGACAAAGTTCCCGTACTCGATGGCGTGCAGGAAGTGAGGCTCTGAGGGTACAGAATTTTTTTTTAACCGAACAAAAACGGATGTACAGCCCCCCAAAAATAAGCAAACTGTGGTGCGCCAAAGAATTAAATATTGAAACAGAGTTTCTGCTCAAAATGTGTGTATTGTTGCAGTGGCCAACAAGATGAAATATACTTGGTAAATAAAACCTCTGCCTTGTTTTTAATGAATACTCAGGCGAGGGCTGTCCAAACTACAGCCCCCCGGAACATCACAACTTTTAACATCCCGCGGAGTGTTTTCGCCAAAATGTAGTCACCCGTGGACAGAAATAAAGTGATATTGCCGCACTCTTGTGGAGGAAAGTAGAATTGATGGTCATTGACTGTATTTCATTAAAAAGTTACTTAAGCACAGCATCAATTTATACGACCCAATCCAAACAACCTTCCCCAGTCATGGTGTAAATTAACCATAACTACCACTAAAATCAACACACAGTCCTGCTCATGAACTTGTGGATATTATAAAACATGTCCAATAACTATACATAATTTAAAATGGCATCTATAAATTCACTCCAGTGCATGATGGGTGACGTTCAAAATACTTTCTCGACACTTATCCTAAGTTTGGCGCATGTCTGACTGATTATAAAACTTTAAGGAGGTCGTCAGGGAAGTAAACAAGTTAGGAGTCGAACATTCACGGGGGTTGGGTTGTGTAAGTGGAAGTCGTTGAAGTCATGTGGTGTGGTGTTCACATATATATATATATATATATATATATATATATATATATATATATATATATATATATATTAGGGCTGCGAATCTTTGCGTGTCCCACGATTCGATTCAATATCGATTCTTGGGGGTCGCGATTCGATTATAAATCGATTTTTTTCGATTCAACGCGATTCTCGATTCAAAAACGATATTTTTCCGATTCAAAAGGATTCTGTATTCATTCAATACATAGGATTTCAGCAGGATCTACCCCAGTCTGCTGACATGCTGGCAGAGTAGTAGATGTTTTTAAAAAAAGCTTTTATAATTGTAAAGGACAATGTTTTATCAACTGATTGCAATAATGTAAATTTGTTTTAACTATTAAACGAACCAAAAATATGACTTATTTTATCTTTGTGAAAACATTGGACACAGTGTGTTGTCAAGCTTATGAGATGCGATGCAAGTGTAAGCCACTGTGACACTATTGTTCTTTTATTTATACATTTCTAATGATAATGTCAATGAGGGATTTTTAATCACTGCTATGCTGAAATTATAACTAATATTGATACTGTTGTTGATGATATTCATTTTTGTTTCACTACTTTTGGTTTGTTCTGTGTCGTGTTTGTGTCTTTATTGCAGTTCTGAGTGTTGCTGGGTCAGGTTTGGTTTTGGAATTGGATTGCATTGTTATGGTATTGCTGTGTAGTGGTTTGTTGGATTGTAAAAAAAAAATAAATAAATAAAAATTATCCAGGCTCGGGATCTTTCTGTGTGGAGTTTGCATGTTCTCCCCGTGAATGCGTGGGTTCCCTCCGGGTACTCCGGCTTCCTCCCACCTCCAAAGACATGCACCTGGGGATAGGTTGATTGGCAACACTAAATTGGCCCTAGTGTGTGAATGTGAGTGTGAATGTTGTCTGTCTATCTGTGTTGGCCCTGCGATGAGGTGGCGACTTGTCCAGGGTGTACCCCGCCTTCCGCCCGATTGTAGCTGAGATAGGTGCCAGCGCCCCCCGCGACCCCGGAAGAGAATAAGCGGTAGAAAATGGATGGATGGATGGATAGAAAAAAAATCCGATTAAAAAAAAAAAGAGAATCGTTTCTGAATCGCAATTCGTATTCGAATCGCTTTTTCCCCACACCCCTAATATATATATATTATATATATATATATATAAATCATTTTTTATATGTTTTTATCGATTTTTGAAAATTATGAATCGATTTAGAATCAAGATGAATGAGAACTGTGATCAGTTTTTTTTGTGCACCCTACTATTCATTTATATCTATTTACAGAGTTGGCTTTCCCTTGTTAGGGGAGGGGCCAAATATTTGACAAACGCCGGTTGACGCCGACGTGCTACCCGTTACCATGGCGACGACGAGGCGCTCACCTCGCAGCCATTTGGAGTCGTACTTGACCGTCCGCAGCACGGGGCGACTTTCACCAAGGCTGCGGTAAATCACAGCGTCGCTCGCCAGGAAGTCTGTCATGGTGGCTGAGTAGAAGTCGCCCCCTGCAGGCAGCATCAAGTATTACACACACACACACACACACACACACAAACACACGAGCACGTGCAAACACCGACCTGCAAAAAGCCCGACGTTGGACTGATGCGACTCGAAGGGACAGCGAGCCTGACCCAGCAGCTCCTCACCGTCCTGCTCCAGCGTTGACATCTGATGAGACAACGCGTCGCCGTGGCGACCACAACGACAGCGGCACTGATTAGCTCAAAGGATCAAAAGTTATCGTTCTCTTTTTGAAACCTGGTCGAGGATAATAAAAAGGGGGCGTGTCCCACCTTGTAGTTGCGACAGGCGGGGTTGAAGGCGTTGGTGCCGCACGCGAACAGCGTCTCGTCGTTACGAGGCACCAACACTTTGATGTAGTTGTAACATTCGTCCTGCCGGGGGGGGGGGTGAAAAAAGAGGCCACGTTAGCGCACGCCAGACGCCCTGCTGCACGTGCGCGTCACACTCACGCTGTTCTTCCCTCTCACGGTGCACTTTTCCACGTCCTTCGTCTTCCACGTCAGTTTCTGAAACGGGATGACCAATTGTCAGCGGCTTGCGGGAGACGCGTGGCAACGACGGCGGGATGACGATTAGATTTGTGGAATGTCACTGTCAGGCGGCTAGCAAATAAGCGCAACACTAAGATTTTGTGGAAGCGGAAAGAGACGGATTAAAGGCCTACTGAAAGCCACTACTACCGACCACGCAGTCTGATAGTTTATACATCAATGATGAAATATTAACATTGCAACACATGCCAATACGGCCTTTTTAGTTTACTAAATTGCAATTTTAAATTTCCCGCGAAGTGTCGTGTTGAAAACGGCGCAAAATTATGACGCTTGCGTTTGACGTCTCGGGTTGTAGCGGACATTATTTTCCAGCCCGAACAAAGCTATAAGAAGTCTGCTTTAATCGAATAATCACACAGTATTCTGGACATCTGTGTTGCTGAATCTTTTGCTATATGTTCAATTAATATTGGAGAAGTCAAAGTAGAAAGATGGAGTTGGGAACCTTTTAGCCTTTAGCCACACAAACACAGCCGGTGTATCCTTGTTTAAAATTCCCAAAGGTGAAGCTTTACTATGGATCAGAGCGGTCAAGCAAACATGGATCTCGACCACATGTCAACCGGCAGTTTACGGTGAGAAAATTGTGGCAATAAGTCGGCTCCTACCGGCGACATCAGCGGAGCTTCCGTCCTGCTGCAGCTGCGTGACTTCCCTCAGAGACACTCGCGGTCACACCCCTCTGACTTTCAGGTACTATATAATATCAATAAAACACTAGCAACACAATAGGCAGATAAGGGATTTTCCAGAATTATCCTAGTAAATGTGTCTGATAACATCTGAATCGCTCCCACTGCGATCGCCTTTTTTTAGTTTACTAAATTGCAATTTTAAATTTCCCGCGGAGTTTCCTGTTGAAAACGTCGCGGAATGATGACGTGTGCTTGCGACGTTATTGGTTGTAGGGGACATTTTAGCCCAGCACCACACACGGCTAATCTTTCATCCTCGGTCAAATTAATGGGGAAATTGTCGTTCTCTCGGTCCGAATAGCATGTTTTGTTGGAGGCTCCCATTAAAATCAATGTGAATATGTGAGGAGCCCCCACACTTGTGACGTCATCGTCATTAGGGGCGGCGTGGCCTAGTGGGTAGAGCGGCCGTGCCAGAAACCTGAGGGTTGCAGGTTCGCTTCCCACCTATTGAAATCCAAATCGCTGCCGTTGTCTCCTTGGGCAGGACACTTCACCCTTAGCCGTTCACACTGGTGAATGAATGATTGGTGGTGGTCGGAGGGGCGGTAGGCGCAAACTGGCAGCCACGCTTCCGTCAATCTATCCCAGGGCAGCTGTGGCTACAGATGTAGCTTACCACCACCAGGTATGAATAAATGTTGGGTTCACACTTCTCTGTGAGCGTTTTGAGTATCTAGTAGTAGGAAAGCGCGATATAAATCTAATCCATTATTATTATTATTATCGTCTGCGACTTCCAGTAGAGGCAGGGCTTTTCTCTTAACACCGAAAGTTGCGAACTTTATCGTGGATGTTCTCTACTAAATCCTTTCAGCAAAAATATGGCAATATCGCGAAATGATCAAGTATGACACATAGAATGGACCTGCTATCCCCGTTTAAATAAGAAAATCTCATTTCAGTAGGCCTTTAAGTCGGCTCTTACCGGAGACTTGAGCGGAGTTTGCTTCCTCCTCCAGCAGCTGTCAAAAAGGCAGCTGTGACTTTCTTGGCTCCTCCATATTGGCTTCCCTCAGAGACACTGGCGGTCACCACAGTCCTCCGACTTTCAGGTATGACTTTATAATCTCACTAAAACACTAGTAACACAATAAGCATATAAGGGATTTTCCAGAATTATCCTAGTAAATGTGTCTAATAACATCTGAGTCGCTCCCACTGCCGGCGCCTTTTTTTCTTCTTCTAGTGCTTCACTCTAACTTTCCTCATCCACGAATCTTTCATCCTCACTCAAATTAATGGGGAAATCGTCGCTTTCTCGGTCTGAATTGCTCTTGCTGCTGGTGGCCATGATTGTAAACAATGTGAGGATGTGAGGAGCTTCACAAACCGTGACGTCACGCGCACATCGTCTGCTACTTCCGGTACAGGCAAGGCTTTTTTATTAGCGACCAAAAGTTGCGAACTTTATCGTGGATGTTCTCTACTAAATCCTTTCAGCAAAAATATGGCAATATCGCGAAATGATCAAGTATGACACATAAAATGGACCTGCTATCCCCGTTTAAATAAGAACATCTCATTTCAGTAGGCCTTTAAGTCGGCTCTTACCGGATACTTGAGCAGAGTTTGTTTCCTCCTGCAGCAGCTGTCAAAAAGGCAGCTGTGACTTTTTTGGCTCCTCCATATTGGCTTCCCTCAGAGACACTGGCGGTCACCGCAGTCCGCCGACTTTCAGGTATGACTTTATAATCTCACTAAAACACTAGTAATACAATAGGCATATAAGGGATTTTCCAGAATTATCCTAGTAAATGTGTCTAATAACATATGAGTCGCTCCCACTGCCGGCGGCTTTTTTTCTTCTTCTAGTGCTTCACTCTAACTTTCCTCATCCACAAATCTTTCATCCTCACTCAAATTAATGGGGAAATCGTCGCTTTCTCGGTCTGAATCGCTCTTGCTGCTGGTGGCCATGATTGTAAACAATGTGAGGATGTGAGGAGCTCCACAAACCGTGACGTCACGCGCACATCGTCTGCTACTTCCGGTACAGGCAAGGCTTTTTTATTAGCGACTTTATCGTGGATGTTCTCTACTAAATCCTTTCAGCAAAAATATGGCAATATCGCGAAATGATCAAGTATGACACATAAAATGGACCTGCTATCCCCGTTTAAATAAGAAAATCTAATTTCAGTAGGCCTTTAACAGCACCGAGTTTTCCGCCAGGTCGCTTTAGAGGCATCGGCGTCCAACTTTGACGCCACCCCCCTCCACACAAAGAGGGGCTGGCGGTGTGCTCGCAGCATTTATTGAAGTCCAATTATGTTTGACAAATGAGGCTCGGAATGGAGGCAGCGGCGCCGCACTCGCCGAGCGGATTGGATGTGGGATTGGAAAAAAAACCTGAAAGGGACGCAAAGGTTCCAGCCTAAAAGTCCGTCAGAACCGCGGGTCAAAGGCGAATCCTGGAGTGATTGACGACCAGCGCCCCCTACCTGCTGCGGAATGATGCGCTCCGAAGACGAGGCCAGATTGATGGCGAACACGTGATCCCTGGAAGAAAAGATGCAAACAGTTGGCTTAGCCCTGGGGTGTGAAGAATACGTAAGGCCCGGGAGTCGGATAAAAAACAAAATGAGCTGCAAATTTTAATGACAGAAACTGCTGTTTTAAATGTGTCCACTGGAGGTCGCAATAGCAATTATTTCAGCTTGATAGCGAGGCCAAACAAGAGGTACACGGTAAAGTTTAGTTAAAGTACCACTGATAGTCACACACACATTAGGAGTGGTGAAATTACTCTGCATTTGACCCATCCCCTTGTTCACACCACTGGGAGGTGAGGGGAGCAGTGAGCAGCAGCGGTGGGCGCGCTCGGGAATCATTTTGGTGATTTAACCCTCAATTCCAACCCTTGATGCGGAGTGCCAAGCAGGGAGGTAAAAGGTGAGCTGCTATTCCTCTCCGCCTCCACCCAAAATGAAACGTATACGTCTTCTCTTTCGAACACTTCGTTCTTTGGCACAATCATTGTCTCTGTCAAAAAAGAGAAAAGTGGAGGCAGAGTGTAACTCAACCCTCTGGAACACTTTCTACCTCCGTTATTTTCATGCAAATGACAAAGTAGGTATTTGATACTTGCAAGATTTTTATTCATTTATCCTTGTATTTTGTCTCGCATGTGATTTAAAAAGGGAACTGCACTTTTTTGGGAGAATTTTGCCGATCCTTCACAATCATTACGAGACAAGAATACGCATCTTGTTTTGTTTTACGAGTTTAAATATGATAAAAAATGCTTAGAAGATGTGACTAATGGATGTCACCGTCGCAGCCATTAAAGCAGGGGTGTCAAACTCATTTTAGATTGGGGGCTAGATGGAGAAAAATGGTAAAATCACGGCATGATAACTTAAAAATAAAGACAACTTCAGGTTGTTTTCTTTGTTTAAAGCACATTCTAAAATTGCACAAATTATAATCTTGTTTTTTTTACACTTACCTGTTGCGGTCATTAA
This sequence comes from Nerophis ophidion, assembly GCF_033978795.1. Lineage (NCBI taxonomy): Eukaryota > Metazoa > Chordata > Actinopteri > Syngnathiformes > Syngnathidae > Nerophis > Nerophis ophidion. Next base: position 8,083,265 of record NC_084631.1, on the reverse strand, counting down.
TACATATTCTTTATTTGTCATGATTTCTATTTTCTGAATAAAATATGTGATCATGGTCATCAGTCATCTCATCGCTGTTCATTTTCAATCTTTCAAGATTAAAAAATTAGATCAAGATAAAAAAAATATCAAAATCAAATTATCTATCTGTGTTGGCCCTGCGATGAGGTGGCGACTTGTCCAGGGTGTACCCTGCCTTCCGCCCGACTGTAGCTGAAATAGGCGCCAGCGCCCCCAAAAAGGGAATTAGCGGTAGAAAATGGATGGATGGATGGAAAATCAAATTACAGTATGTTATTTATATAGTTTGATCATTTTCCTCGACTGGTGCACTAACATGTGGTTTATTTTGTACGTATGTAGCATCATCTACAAAGATACAAAGAATTGCTATTGCGGCATCTAGTGGACACATTTGGAAAAGCAGTTAAAAAATTTCAAGTTAATTTTTATACCAGCAAACTCATCCCGTGGGCCGGATAAAACCTGTTCGCGGTCCTGATCCGTACGTTTGACATCCCTGATTTAAAGTCTCCAAAACAACTTCAATACCCTCCATCAACATTTTATATACACCAGTGGTTCTTAACCTTGTTTGAGGTACTGAACCCCACCAGTTTCATTAGCTCATTCACCGAACCCTTCTTTAGTGAAAAATAAAATGTTTTGTTTTTTTAATTCAAGACGAAGTTATGTTTTTTTTGCATGAACATCACATTGTTCAAAGAACAAAACCTCTTGACCTCCGCGGCAGAGGCTCTGCCGAACCCCTGAGGCCGACTCACCGAACCCCTATGGTTCCATCGAACCCAGGTTAAGAACCACTGATCTACACACTGCAAGTCTATATATAATGTAGTAACTGACACTTTCACAACAATATGTAATATGTTCAATAGTTACTGTATTTTGGCCGGAACTTATTCCTCTGTAAATGTATTTCCGTTTCCATAGCATCCCACTTCCAACTTCTGGCAACATGTGTGTTCCTACTTCTGGACTCAAACACATCTGATTTCTAATTATGGCATCCTTGTTAACAGAGAACGAAGACGACTATTTTTTGGACAAATGAGGATTCACAACCTTATCGTTTTTAAGGTGAATATACGGAGGATGAACTGCTTCACGAAAGAAGAGCGAGACGTCGGATCAGACTGAAGCTGTAAATTTGGATCTTGAAGCCATGCTATTTTGACATAAATGGAGTGCTTGCCAAAATAAACCAGGAAAAAAAAAAAAAAAACGTCCCTGGCCAGCTGGACCAAATAGATAACTGTCGAGTAAGGAAACTATAATACCGATCATGATACACGCAGTGCAACTTGCCTGTTATTAGTGAAGTGAAGTGAATTATATTTATATAGCGCTTTTCTCTAGTGACTCAAAGCGCTTTACATGGTGAAACCCAATATCTAAGTTACATTTAAACCAGTGTGGGTGACACAACGGCAGTGACTAGGATGGCGGAAGCGGGAATCGAAACTGCAACCCTCAAGTTGCTGGCACGGCCGCTCTACCAACCGAGCTACACCGCCATTACAACTACAGTACATACACTGTTGAGCTAGGTGTGTACAAATAAAACATGAAATTATACTTTACAGATACTGTAATATAATTGTTCATGTTTTTCAGTCAGTACAGATTGGTGTCCTGTCACATTGTGTTGTGCAATACAAACTCAAACGCGTTTGTGCTGACGTAGAAGCGAGCCTACCTCTTTCCATAGCTACCGTAGCACGCCTCAGTGTTTGCTCTTACAAAAACAATGTTGCTACAGCTTGGTTTATGTACAGGTTACAGAATATAAGTTCAGTATTGTTGGCGGTTTTTGAATGCATTTTTAAAGTGATTCAGAGGTAGAAATTATTACATACAATGGGGCAAAAAAGTATTTAGTCAGCCACCGATTGTGCAAGTTCTCCCACTTAAAATGATGACAGAGGTCTGTAATTTTCATCATAGGTACACTTCAACTGTGAGAGACAGAATGTGAAAAAAAAATCCAGGAATTCACATTGTAGGAATTTTAAAGAATTTATTTGTAAATTATGGTGGAAAATAAGTATTTGGTCAACCATTCAAAGCTCTCACTGATGGAAGGAGGTTTTGGCTCAAAATCTCACGATACATGGCCCCATTCATACTTTCCTTAACATGGATCAATCGTCCTGTCCCCTTAGTGGAAAAAAAGCCCCAAAGCATGATGTTTCCACCCCCATGCTTCACAGTAGGTATGGTGTTCTTGGGATGCAACTCAGTATTCTTCTTCCTCCAAACACGACGAGTTGAGTTTATACCAAAATGGATACGTGGATGATACAGCAGAGGCTTGGGAGAATGTCATGTGGTCAGACGAAACCAAAATAGAACACTTTGGTATAAACTCAACTTGTCGTGTTCGGAGGAAGAAGAATACTGAGTTGCATCCTAAGAACACCATACCTACTGTGAAGCATGGGGGTGGAAACATCATGCTTTGGGGCTGTTTTTCTGCTAAGGAGACAGGACGATTGATCCGTGTTAAGGAAAGAATGAATGGGGCCATGTATCGTGAGATTTTGAGCCAAAACCTCCTTCCATCAATGAGAGCTTTGAATGGTTGACCAAATACTTATTTTCCACCATTATTTACAAATAAATTCTTTAAAATTCCTGGATTTTTTTCCCCCATTCTGTCTCTCACAGTTGAAGTGTACCTATGATGAAAATTACAGACCTCTGTCATCATTTTAAGTGGGAGAACTTGCACAATCGGTGGCTGAATAAATACTTTTTTGCCCCACTGTACATACAGAAAGATTGACCCAAACTACGATTTATGGTTCTCAATCCCGTGTACCACACATTTTGAGAACCACTGATCCATGTCAACGGCGGACAAAATGAAGCGGCAAGTCCAATAGCCGCAAAGGAGGACGCTAGCATGTAGCATCCTCCTGACCATTGTTGTTATTAGCAAGTGGCCAAAAAAAAACAGTCAGTCCGTATTGAGAAACTAAAGTAGGCATTCTGTATGAAGCTGTCAAGGGACACATTTTTGTTAGGGTAAAAAAAAATAAGTCTGTTAACATATCAATAGATCCCATCGATTGACAGCATCTCGCCTGCCACAGACTAAACCAATCGATGCCAGCATGAGCGATCGCTGTCCAACTCAATGCAGAATTATTTTGGCTTTTGCGATCATTCTGTCTCAGCTTGGCAGTTTCATGTGTTAGCTTCTGGCAATCACACAACACATGGTACCTTCTTTCTTTTTGAAACCACAGGGACATTTTTTTCTTCAGAAAAAAAATGAGAAATTGAGGACGTTTGAAGACCTGGGGGCAGAGTGTTGTAGGTTTACTTTGGAGTTTGAAAAAAAAAAGTATATACGTTGTCTTATCTCTGTTTGAAACTTTCAGTGTGAAGTTGGCCCCTTTATCATTGCATATATTAAAATAACATTTGTGCTACCTTTCCTTTGTGTGGTTTTTAAGTTATTCTAAAATACGTACATCACTAAGCATTATATATTAACTATAATAGTTTATATATATATAATACAGTCATGGTCAAAAGTTTACATACTAAAGAACATAATGTCATGGCTGTCTTGAGTTTCCAATAATTTCTTGTCAGAACAATTATGTCAAGAAGACATAATTATTCTGACATCACATGGACAAAGATAAGACCTTTCAGAGGAAAGTTCTGTGGTCAGATGAAACAAAAATGTTGCTTTTTGGCCACAATACCCAGCAATATGTTTGGAGGAGAAAAGGTGGGGCCTTTAACCCCAGGAACACCAGGCCTACCGTCAAGCATGGTGGTGGTCGTATTATGCTCTGGGCCTGTTTTTCTGCCAATGGAACTGGTGCTTTACAAAGAGTAAATGGGACAATAAAAAAAGAGGATTACCTCCAAATTCTTCAGGACAACCTAAAATCATCAGCCCAGAGGTTGGGACTCGGGCGCAGTTGGGTGTTCCAACAGGACAATGACCCCAAACACAAGTCAAAAGTGGTAAAGGAATTGTTAAATCAGGCTAGAATGAAGGTTTGAGAATGGCCTCCCCAAAGTCCTGACTTAAACGTGTGGACAATGCTGAAGAAACAAGTCCATGTCAGAAAACCAACACTTTCAGCAGAACTGCACCCATTTTGTCAAGAGGAGTGGTCAAAAATTCAACCAAAAGTGCCTCATTGCAGTGAAACTTGCCAAGGAATATTTAAGTAAATATTAACATTGCTGTATGTATACTTTCGACTTTTATACTTTTAGATTTGCTCACATTTTCAGTAGACCCATAATTAATTCATAAAACAACCAAACTTCACAAATGTTTTTGTGACCAACAAGTATCTGCTCCAATTCATATCAGACAAAATAAGAGTTGTAGAAATGATTGGAAACTCAAGACAGCCATGACATTATGTTCTTTACAAGTGGTGTGGGAAAAATCACAAGACTACTTCATCTCTACAGAACTGTTTCATGAGGGGTTCCCTCAATCATCAGGAGATTTTAATGGAAGCATTCACATAGAATGGTTTATATAGGGCACAGAGAAACAACATCATCTGGTACAACCCGCCACTCAGCAAAAATGTCTCAACCAATATCGGCCGCAAGTTCCTCACTCTGATCGACAAACACTTCCCCAAAAGCAACACCCTAAGGAAAATATTCAACAAGAACAACATTAAATTGAGCTACAGCTGTATGAATAACATACAACAAATCATTTCAAACCACAACAAAGCAATTGCAAATGGACTGCCTACCCCCAGACTAAACGACTCTGAAACCAATAAGGAATGTAACTGTCGCAAGAAACCTGATTGCCCTCTCAACGGAGGGTGCTTACAGACATCAGTCGTTTACCAAGCAAAGGTAACACGCAAGGACATTAACACATCCGACACGTACGTAGGATTAACCGAAGGAGCGTTCAAAACAAGATGGAATAATCACAACGTCTCCTTTAGAAACCAGACTTTGCGGATTTCTACAGAACTCAGCAAACACATTTGGAACCTCAAAGACAATAATGTTGAATATTCAATAACATGGCAAATTCTTGCATCCAGCACACCTTACAACAGTGGTAATAAAAGATGCAACCTATGCTTAAAAGAGAAACTGTTTATTATATATCATCCAGATCTGTCATCCCTCAACAAGCGCAGTGAAATCATTTCAACATGCCGCCACAGACGGAAACACCTCCTAGGTAACACATGAGCCAATCACCACGCCCCTACGCCTGCCTGTACCTACCCGCCCTGTGCCCTATATAAACCATTGTATGTGAATGCTTCCATTAAAATCTCCTGATAATTGAGGGAACCCCTCATGAAACAGTTCTGTAGAGATGAAGTAGTCTTGTGATTTTTCCCACACCTACATATATATATACACACATAAAATATTTTCTTATAAAAATGAATAAAATGTATAAATGAACAGTTAATCTCTTTTTACACATTTAGATTATGCTACAAGTTATTTCTTGAACTCAGTAGTGCTACCACTTGCAACTTTCTTTGGCCCCATGATAGATTATTTTGCAGATATATTTAATAAATGTGTTGATCCTTTGTTTGGACTTAATTGTTAAACGCCATGTTTGGCCAAACAACAACGTGTGTACGAAAACCGGGGCTGATGACGTGAAGATGGAGGTTAACAGATACCACGTTCGTTACAGTGTTGCATGCTGGGACACGGACTGACCGAGCGGCGACGTAGAGCATGTGGTTGATCCTCAGCATCCTCTGGAAGTCCAGACCCAGACGCTCAGTGTCGTTGTCTGCCGTCAGACCTTGGAAGCTGGGATACACGTAGGACACTGCACAAAAAAACAAAAGCCTTTCTCAGCAACAACTTCCGTAACACTTCCTCAAAAACAAATAAACAAAAAAAAAAATACACAGTGGAGTCTTCAGATGGTCGTCGTGCTCTGTAGAAGGTTGTTCCCCTTTGGACTGGATTACCTCATGAACAAAATTACACCTCAACATGTCCCAGTTTTTTGGGAATTTTCCTACCAAGACTAAGACAATTTTTCTTGTTCCAAAAACCTCCATCATCACTTTTGGATACACACTATAAGCAGGGGTCGGGAACCTTTTTGGCTGAGAGAGCCAAGAAGCCAAATATTTTAAAATGTATTTCCGTAAGAGCCATATAAAAAAAAAATTCAACACTGAACAACTAAATGTGTGCATTTTTAAGTAAGACCAACATTTCTAGAGTATAATAGGTCTCTTATACTTTGTAATAATATTGTTATTTTGAAGCTAACTGTGGAGGAGGAGTGGACTGCGGGCCTGCAGCGAAGCAGGGTGTTGCCAGGATCGGCATTGAAATCAGCGACAGATGCGTGGATGGCCCATCTTTACCTTGTTATCTAATCATCTGTCGCTCTGTTATAAGCAGCAGCCAGGAGGAGAGACAGGGTTGGGGCTGGAACCAGAGCACGAGCGAGAACGAAAGAGGAAAAGACAATTGCTAGGAAGAAACTGAGAGACTTATTGAAAAATAAAACAATATTGTAACCCTAAAACAGGCTCTCATGTCGGTGCTTGGTGGTCTGAAGAACCCCCAGGAGGGCAAGCTCCACACTAACCAATAATAAATACATAACGTATTACCATTAACGCAACTTCTTGAACAGGTGCTGTAGAAAACGGATGGATGGATTCAAAATGCATGAGATTTTTTTAATATTTTGAGCGTTATTTTTAACACTGTGATTACAAGTGGAATTATTCATTACTTATCGTGTTACGCAATGTCAGCTCAGATTTATCCGAGAGCCAGATGCAGTCATCAAAAGAGCCACGTCTGGCTCTAGAGCCATAGGTTCCCTACCCCTGCTATAAGTATATATGTACTGAAGTAATATTCATAAAAACATGTAATTGTCAGGTTCAAACCCTGATGACATCTATTGATCTATTAAACAGGACAAGAAGCAACAAATCAAACAGAGACAGAAATCAATTTGGCTCAATTGAGGCGAAACATGTCGACCTGTAACCTCTTACAGTGTCACCCACGCTCTAACAAAAAAAAGGTTCAAGTCTCCTCCTTTATTTGGATATTCCCTGTTTACATAACAGCTGTTTCTAAAGGAAACAGCCATTGTTGTTTTCAGTCACATTAACACAAAAGAAAAAGATTGGACTGGTCCTGGATCGAGCTTGGGCAGGTCTTGGATCACAATAGATAACCCCTCCCGTCTCCTCCAATCGTACACAATAACATTTTACAAGCCTTTGGCTTAAAGCAGGGGTAGGGAACTTGTGGCTCCAGAGCCAGATGTGGCTCTTTGGATGACTGCATCTGGCTCTCAGATAAATCTTAGCTGTAATTGCTTAACACGATAAGTAATGAATAATTCCTCTGGTAATCACGTCGTTAAAAATAACGTTAGAAATACAAAACATTCTCACGCATTTTAATCCATTCATCCGTCTTTTCTACCGCACCTGTTCAAGTAATAATTTCATTAAAAAGAATTAGAGACTTATAATACTCTTAAAAATGTTGATTTTACTTAAAAAATGCATGCATTTAGTTGTATTTAGTGTAAAAAAATATGATATGGCTCTCACGGAAATACATTTTAAAATATTTGGCTTTCGTGGCTCTCTCAGCCAAAAAGGTTCCCGAACCCTGGCTTAAAGCAACAAAGACAGCCTCTTGTCTTTTCACTGGGAACTAAGAGAACAGAAAGTTTTTTGATAACTTACATACAATTTTTCCGACAGTAATATTAACGTATTTTGCGCATTTTAGTGTACTTTGGGACAAACGATGCTCCAGAAACTTTATATATATATATATATATATATATATATATATATATATATATATATATATACAAATATATATATATATGTATTGTGAAACCGTAAGCATCATGTAGCAGTATTGCTAAGTGCTAAACTACAAACATAAAACAATCACTTACTGTACAATGTCTGCGCTTACTGGTATGTCGACTGATGGGATGTTTATATCTCAAGTTTAGATGAAGAATTAATCATATTCTACACGATGGGTTAAAAAATAAGTGCCGCAAACGAGCAGCTTTTTGTGTCCATCGCGCCATTTTTGGGTCAAAGTTGAATGTCAAAGTTGACCGGCTTCTCGGTTTATGTCCACAACATTCTACTATCCAGGTGAGAGGCATGGTTTATAATTAGAATTAACTCTCACCGGCTCAGTGGCAATGCAGCAGCTCAATGTGCCAATATGGCAGCATAAGATCAGAAGAAAAAGCAGGTGAAAATAGTCAGTCTGCTTTAGCGCTTATAGTAACAATATTGCTAATACTTTGTTGGTTGTTTTTTTCCTGAGCGCAATAGTGTACTTCTATTAGCAGCATTGTTAGCCACCTCTTGATTGCCATATTTTTCAATTTATAATGCATAAAAAAAAAAAAAAACATTCATTGTGAAGTTGTGAACAAAATTCCATTAAAAGTGCAGTTCCCCTTTAAGTTTAAAGAAGGTAATAAGTTATGTTTTTGCCCATTTGTTGTGTTGTTTACTTTTTCAATTAATGTTAAAGAGCAGAGCAACATAATGCTTTAGCTTTTTATAAAAACTTTGGACACATGACTATGGAAAATATTGGACTAAACTGAATTGTAGTTGGCAATGTACTGTTAGTTTATTAATCATAATTCATAGTACACACAAACCTTTACTTTGCGTGTCAAATATAAATATAAAACACTATTTCCTAATATCTAATTATAAACATACTTGAACTGAATTTTTGTTGGTTTTGTCCACAGCCAAATCTATTTCTGGTCGCCAAGAGTAATAAAGTGACCCTTTGTTTGTTGATTGGTTTCGGGCCTGGTTGTGGTGTATACATTTCCGCAAAGTGGGAATGATTAATCACGAATGGAATATTTATTATAGCCAGCGCATTAAACAATGATTGCGATTTTCCAAATGCGGTTACAAGCCGCAAGCGATTGTATTACACAACTCACTACGCTGAAGTCAGCGTGACACCAAAGACGTAAAAGTAAAAGTATGTTGTGAAAAAACTACTCAAGTACTGAGTAACTGATGAGTAACCTGTTCGTTTAATGATGACGGCAACAAGTAATGCACAAAAACATAAAAGTAGCAATGAAGAAATTCAGAGCCAAGAATATCTCTTAAGCAACTAAAACAATAATATACATTAAATAATATATATTTGGTTTTACACTGCATTGAAAAAAAATTTGAAAATGAATTTTACCTTAGCAACTTCATTATACTATTGGCTGAGTTTTATATTCATAAATGCAAGTTTCTCAATACCCGACCTGCTTTTTGAACCTTTAAAAAAGATTTAGAACTCTACAATAAAACACTCTACCTCTAACAACCAAAAAGCTGTGAAAACGATGATGCTGTGTTCCAAATTTAAATTATTTACTGAGATTGAGTGAACCTATGGCTTTGCACTTTGATTATTTCATATATATATATTTTTTTGCATTCTATTTTAGTTACTTTGAATTTACAACCCCCTGGCACTGTTATTGTACTTACTTTGATTATAATTTCCAACTGTTTGTAAATGTTTAAATTTATAAATAAAGGTTTATAAAAAAAAAAGTGTGCAGTTAATCATGTGACCGCCTGGCTCTGGTTGATTGGTAAAACGGAGTCAAACGTCACCAGTGACTGCCTTTGATTGGTGAAACGGAGTCAAACGTCACCAGTGACTGCATTGGATTGGTGAAACTGAGTCAAACGTCCCCAGTGACTGCTTTTGATTGGTGAAACGGAGTCAAACGTCACCAGTGACTGCATTTGATTGGTGAAACGGAGTCAAACATCACCAGTGACTGCATTGGATTGGTGAAACGGAGTCAAACTTCACCAGTGACTACCTTTGATTGGTGAAACGGAGTCAAACGTCACCAGTGACTGCATTAGATTGGTGAAATGGAGTCGAACGTCACCAGTGACTGCATTTGATTGGTGAAACGCAGGCATGTGATGGATCCTACTTTAAAGGTCAGTCTGACAAAACAAAACAAAGCGTGCATTAACAGATCGATAAAAATCAGTAGCGAGTAGCGAGCTGAATGTAGATAAATGGAGCGGAGTGAAAGTAGTGTTTCTTCTCTATAAATATACTCAAGTAAAAGTAAAAGTATGTTGCATTAAAATTAGTCTTAGAAGTACAATTTATCCCAAAAGTTACTCAAGTAGATGCAACGAAGTAAATGTAGTGCGTTACTACCCACCTTTGGTAAAGACCCACAGTCCAAAATCATGTTTAGGGCCACAAAAAGCGAGATTATAGAACCGTGGCACTCAAACATTTTCTACAGAGGGCCCCAGACGGACATATCAAATGATGCAGAGGCCATTTTGGTGATTTTGTCCTTCAAAAAACAGTACAATAGGTAGAAAATGCTAAAGAGTCAAAGCCAAACTAAAATCCTGATAAAATGCTGGTCAAAATATTGTCAACTATCGAAAAATGAGGAGAATAAGCTAAAAATAAAAATAAAAATAAATAAAGAAGCTAGCATCCTAAGAGTAATATGCTAACATGCTAACAGTAGCATGGTTACAGTTAGCATTAGTGAAAAACTAAAATCCATCAAACTAAAGACGTATACTTGCTAAAACAGCTAAAAAATGCTAGCATGCTAAGGCTAAAATGCTAACAGTAACATGCGTCAAGTACCAAAATATATTACTCTGTGTACCTGAAAAAGTTATTTATAATGCTTGCCTGCTGACATTAGCGTGCATCAAGTACCAAAATATGATTTATATTTATGCCTACAAAATGAGCTGAAAAAAGCTAGCGTACTAACTTTAACATGCTAACGTCAAGTAACAAAATATTTGACGCTGAGGTGTATACTGGCAATATGAGTGAAAAAAGCTAGCATGCTAATACTAAAATGCTAAAATGTGTAAAGTACCAAAAGATATTACTCTGAGGTGTTGACCTGACAAATTTGTTTATCATGCTTGCCTGTTGACATTAGCGTGCATCAAGTACCAAAATATGATTTATATTTATGCCAACAAAATGAGCTGAAAAAAGCTAGCGTACTAACGTTGGCATGCTAACGTCAAAATATTTGACGCTGAGGTGTATACTGGCAATATCAGCGAAAAAAGCTAGCATGCTAATACTAGAATGGTAAAATGTGTAAAGTACCAAAATATATTACTCTGAGGTGTTTACCTGACAAATTTGTTTAAAATGCTAGCCTGCTAACAATAGCAAGCATCAACTACCAAAATATGCCTGAAGTGTATTTAGAATGGTAACAGTATCTGTCATCAAGTGACAATATTTGACACTGCCGCAAAATTAGCAAAAAAGTTAGAATGCTAATACTTGATTGCAAATTGTAGTAGTATTTGTCAACTACCAACATATAATACTTCAAAGTGTGTACCTAAAAACTGTGTTTAAAATGCTGGCCTGCAAACAACAGCATACATCATTTGACTGAGGTGTATACTTAAAAAATTTGATGAAAAAAGCTAGCATACTAACGTTAGCATTATAATAGGTGTCATTTAAATTTTCCTGAAAGAATCAATAAAGTAATATCTTTCTATCTATTTGTCAAGTAACAAACTATTTGACGCTGAAGTTTATATCTTCATAATAAGCCAAAAAGCTAGCATGCTAACACTGGAATGCTACTTGTAAATGTGTCAAACACTAAAGTATGATACTTCAAAGTTTGTACCTTAAAAATGTGGTTAAAATGCTAGCCTGCTAGCAATAGCATACATCAAGTACCAAAATATGACTGAGGCGTATACCTACAAATTAGTTGAAAAAAAGCTAGCGTACTAACTTTAGCATGTTAATAGGTATCATCCGTCTAGTAACAAAATATTTGACACTGAGGTGTATGCCTGCAAAATTAGAAAAAAGGTACAATGCTAATACTAGAATGATAATTGTAATATGGACCAAGTACCAAAATACATTACTTTAAGGTGTGTACCTGAAAAAAGTGTTTAAAATGCTAGTCTGCTAACAATAGCTTGCATAAAGTAGCAAAGTATGACTGAGGTGTGTATCGACAAGATTGGCTAAAACAAAAAGCTAGCATGGTAACAGGTGTAATTTGTCAAGTAACAAAATCTTTGACGCTTAGGTGTATATCTGCTTAATAAGCAAAAAAGCTAGCATGCTAACACTAGAATGCTGATTGTAAATGTGTCAAATACTAAAATATATTACTTTTTTTTTTTACCTGATTTTTTTTTTTAATGCTAGTCTGCTAACAATAGCATGCATCAAGTGCCAAAATATGATTGAGGTGTGTCCTGACAAAATTGGCTATACAAAAATCTAGCATGCTAACAGGTATCATTCGTCAAGTAACAAAATATTTGCCAATGAAGTGTATAACTGCAAAACTATCAAAAAAAGCTAGCATGCTTGTACTAGAATGCTAATTGTAATATATTTTAGTCTGAGGTGTGTACCTGAAAAATGTGTTTTTAATGCTAGTCTGCTAACAATAGCATGCATCAAGTACTAAAATATGAAAGGTGTGTATCGACAAAATTGGCAAAAAAAAAAAGCTAGCATACTAACATTAGCATGTCATTCGTCAAGTAACAAAATATTTGACACTGAAGTGTATTCCTGAATTTTTTTTTTTAAAAGCTAGCATGCCTATTACATTAGAATGCTAATTGTAATATACGTCAAATACCAAAATATTTTACTGAAAAATGTGTTTGAAATGCTAGCCTGCTAACATTAGCATTCATCAAGTGGCGAGATGTGACTGATGCTTATACCTACAAAATTAGCTGAAAAAAAACCTAGCATGCTAACAGGTATTATTCGTCAAGTAACAAAATATTTGACACTGAAGTGTATACCTGCAAAACTATCAAAAAAAGCTACCATGCTTATACTGGAATGCTAATTGTAATGTATTTTACTCTGAGGTGTGTACATGAAAAATGGGTTTGTAATGCTAGTCTGCTAACAATAGCATGCATCAAGTACCAAAATATGACTGAGGTGTGTATCGACAAAATTGGCTAATAAAAGCTAGCATAGCAACATTAGCATGCTAACAGGTATCACTCTTCAAGTGACAAAATATTTGACACTGAAGTGTATACCTGGAAAATTTACACAAACGGCTAGCATAATTATACTCTAATGCTAATTGTAATACATGTCAAATACCAAAATATTTTACTCTGAAATTTGTACCTGAAAAAAATGGTTTAAAATGCTAGCCTGCTAACAATAACATGCATCAAGCACCAAAATATGACTGAGGTGTGTATCGACAAAATTGGCAAAAAAAAAGTTAGCATACTAACATTAGCATGTCATTCGTCAAGCAACAAAATATTTGACACTGGACTATATGCCTGCAAAATTATCAAAACAAGCTACCATGCTTACTATACTAGAATGCTAATTGTTATATACGTAAAATTACCAAAATATTTTGCTGAAAAATGTGTTTGAAATGCTAGCCTGCTAACATTAGCATTCATCAAGTGGCGAGATGTGACTGATGCTTACACCTACAAAATTAGCTAAAAAAAAACAACCTAGCATGCTAACAGTAGCATGCTAACAGGTATAATTAGCAAATAAGACAGTAGGAGCATACAAAGCTAGCATGCTAATACTACTAACATCCAGCCGCAAAAGAAGTAAACAAGGAAACTGAAGTCATCAACTCCCCTCTTCATTACAACACTTTTGTTCGATTTTTCTTCATTTGTGTCCCCGACTCCACGTTCCCGCCACGAGAACATGGCGACTCCAAAGTGACTGCAGGAGGTTTTAAGGAGCCTGAGGACCTCAGCTGACAATGGCCCTCATTACCACGGCGTGCCGCTATTAGCGCAGCCACTTGCGCTAATGGCCGCTCTTCGCCTCCATTGTGATCCATTACTGTCAGCGGACGCTGTCAATCACGCCGGGACCGAGGGGTGGGGGTCTCACTGTCTCCAACTGTCATCTAGGAAGTAACTTCCACGTTACTCTCGCAGCTGTACGACATTTTAAGTCGCTCTGTATGCACTAGAAAGTGCAGCAAGGCATCCATGCCATGATGTCGTCGCTAAGAAGCGTCGTCGTCACGGCAACACTGGACTCACCTTGGCGGCCCACCACGCTGAGGGGCTCCAGGTCCTGAGGGAAGGGGGCGGTGCAGTGGGACGTCCGCGCCAGGGAGGCCGCCATCAGCAGGAGCGGCAGGAAGGGGAGGGGCGAGTGCGGCGTCCGCCTCATCGTGGCCCGAAAGTGTCGACTCAGCGGGAAGACATGGCCCCTCCCACCTGGCGGGAGACAACACGTTTCACACTCATTAGTCATGTTTGAGTACAGCCGTTTAAGCTGGCCCACCACGTTCTTTATTTTATTGTGCACCGCTACTTCATTTTAAGGTGGCCTGCTACATCACTTATGTGGTCTACCACTTCATTTATGTGACCCTCCACTTCTTTTTAAAGTGGCCTGCTACATCACTTAAGTGGTCCACCACTTCATTTGTGTGACCCCCCACATCATTTTAATGTGACCGTCCAAATCACTTTAACGTGGCCTGCTACATAATTGTATGAGGCGAGCCACCTTCTTTTAACGTGACCCTCCACATCATTTTAAGTGACCCTCCACGTCACTTATAGTGGCTTTCTAGATAAATGTATATGGTCTACCACATCATTTATGAGGCGAGCCACCTCCTTTTAACGTGACCCTCCACATCATTTTAAGTGACCCTCCACATCACTTAATGTGGCCTAATACATAATTGTATGTGGTCTACCACATCATTTAGGAGGAGAGCCACATCATTTTAAGTGACCCGCCACATCACTTTAACCGGGCCTGCAACATAATTGTATGTCTTTAACAACGTCATTTATTAGGCAAGCCACATTATTTTAAGTGGCCCTCCACATCACTTTAATGTGGCTTACTACATAATTGTATGTGGTCTACCACATCATTTACGAGGCAAGCCACATTATTTTAATGTGACCCCCCCACATCACTTTAATATGGCTTGCTACATAGTTGTATGTGGTCTACCACATTATTTACGAGGCAAGCCACATTATTTTAAAGTGACCCCCCCCACATCACTTTAATGTGATCCCCCACATCACTTTAAGTGGCCTGCTACATAATTGTATGTGGTCTACCACATCATTTATAAAGCGAGCCACCTCTTTTTAACGTGACCCTCCACATCTTTTCAATGTGACCCGCCACATAATTCTAATGTGACCCCCCACATTGATTTATTGTGGCCTGCTACATCGTACTATGTGGTCAACCACGCCATTTATCAGGCGAGCCAAATCATTTGATTTTGCCGTGGAGCGCAACTTCCTTTTAGTATGGCCCGTCTTAAAAGTTCACTGTGACACGCCACATCATTTTATGGTGGCCTGCCGCCTAATTTTGATTGTGCATCGCCATTTCGTTTTAGTGTGACCCATCCCATAATTTTAATGTGACACGTCTGACAATTTGTATATGGCACGCTATATCATTAAAGTGGTCCACCAAAACATTACATACTACACCGCTTCTTTTTAGAATGGCAGGCCTAATGTTTTATGTGGCCCACTACATCATTTACGTGGCCAGTTCTAAGCATTTTATTTGTTATCAAAAAGAACATTTCAAACAATAGCCTTTGCAAATTGTGTAACAAGGCTATCATACACGTACATTTTTATACCTTCACTGTTTCATGTGGCAGCCATAATTGCGTACAGATAGCAAGATGCTAACAGCACACAAGGACAGATGATAAACAGGAAGTACTGTATTTCCTTGAATTGCCGCAGAGTATATAGTATGCGCCTGCCTTGAATTACTGCCGGGTCAAACTCGCTTCCCAAAATAATTAGCGCATGCTTAGTATCACCGCCTGGTCAAACTCGTGACACTTCACCGGTCATCATTTTCAAAATGGAGGAGGCTGATTTCAATACAGGTAATTTGAAATCGCATAAAGGGAAGAAAATTAGGAGCTATTCAGTAGGATTTAAGGCCCAAGCTTACATCACACTCAAATTTTTACTGCATACCTTTGGTAAGTGCCGGAGTGAGAAGAGGTTTTCAAATAATTAGCGCATGCTTACTTTTACCGCATGCCTTTGGTAAGCGCAGGAGTGAGAAGAGGTTTTAAATTAATTAGCGCCCCGGCGGCAATTCTCGGAAATACGGTACTTTGCCTTCGCACGACACGTTGTCAAGTCTGAACGTTGCCTAGCAGGCCGGTTTAGCGCACACAAACAACAGAAAAAACAGACGACCACACAAAGCGCGGCCGCCAGCTCGCCATCTCCAAGTGACAAGCGGGCGCTGATAAAAGCGTGGGAAATAACGTGTTCCTCTCGGAATGATCTGAACCAGAAGCCTGGCTTCAAAGTTCAGTCCAGAACGTTTTCTGTGATAAAGCTAGCCAAGCGGTATGACAACACCAGCTCTGATGTCTCAAAATGAAAAGCTGCTTTCAACAAGCGTGTACTTTCTCTCCTCCTTTTTCAAAATAAAAACAACTTGCCTTGTTGAATCAACGGAGACACAAAACACAAGCTAGCTGGCTAGTTAGCATCAAGTGCTAGCTATACAGGTGACATTTCTTCTTCTGGAATGTTCTCAGGTTAAAGTCTCTCAGAGTGAGGACAACATCTCGAGTATTACAATCTCCTTGCTGTGAAGATCAATTGTTTTTGTTTCCAACATGTTCCACGCACAATACACAATGATACATCTAAAATACTGTACCTCTGGAGTACTATGTAAACACAACGAACAACTCACAGGAAGAAAGACTTTGATATTTAATATATATATTTACAGTGGGGCAAAAAAGTATTTAGTCAGCCAGCGATTGTGCAAGTTCTCCCACTTAAAATGACGACAGAGGTCTGTAATTTTCATCATAGGTACACTTCAACTGTGAGAGACAGAATGTGAAAAAAAATCCAGGAATTTTAAAGAATTTATTTGTAAATTATGGTGGAAAATTAGTATTTAGTCACTTCAAACAAGGAAGATCTCTGGCTCTCACAGACCTGTAACTTCTTCTTTAAGAAGCTCTTCTGTCCTCCACTCCTTACCTGTATTAATGGCACTTGTTAGACCTCGTTATCCGTATAAAAGACACCTGTCCACAGCCTCAAACAGTCAGACTTCAAACTCCACTATGGCCAAGACCAAAGAGCTGTCGAAGGACACCAGGAAAAGAATTGTAGACCTGCACCCGACTGGGAAGAGTGAATCTACAATAGGCAAGCAGCTTGGTGTGAAAAAAATCAACTGTGGGACCAATTATCAGAAAATGGAAGACATACAAGACCACTGATAATCTCCCTCGATCTGGGGCTCCACGCAAGATCTCACCCCGTGGGGTCAAAATGATCATGAGAACGGTGAGCAAAAATCCCAGAACCACACGGGGGGACCTGGTGGATGACCTGCAGAGAGCTGGGACCAAAGTAACAAAGGTTACCATCAGTCACACTACACCGACAGGGAATCAAATCCAGCAGTGCCAGACGTGTCTCCCTGCTTAAGCCGGTGCATGTCCAGGCCCGTCTGAAGTTTGCCAGAGAGCACATGGATGATACAGCAGAGGATTGGGAGAATGTCATGTGGTCAGATGAAACCAAAATAGAACTTTTTGGTATAAACTCAACTCGTCGTGTTTGGAGGAAGAAGAATACTGAGTTGCATCCCAAGAACACCACACCTACTGTGAAGCATGGGGGTGGAAACATCATGCTTTGGGGCTGTTTTTTCTGCTAAGGGGATAGGACGATTGATCCGTGTTAAGGAAAGAATGAATGGGGCCATGTATCGTGAGATTTGGAGCCAAAACCTCCTTCCATCAGTGAGAGCTTTGAATGGTTGACCAAATACTTATTTTCCACCATAATTTACAAATAAATTCTTTAAAATTCCTACAATGTGAATTCCTGGATTTTTTTTCATATTCTCTCTCTCACAGTTGAAGTGTACCTATGATGAAAATTACAGACCTCTGTCATTGTTTTAAGTGGGAGAACTCGCACAATCTTTTTTGCCCCACTGTATATGTATACATACATATACTGTTAATATACACACTTACATATATATACATACATGCACACGCAAATGTGTCTATATTTTCCGGTAATCCATCCATTTTCTACCGCTTATTCCCTTGTGGGGTCGCGGGGGGCGCTGGCGCCTATCTCAGCTACAATCGGGCGGAAGGCGGGGTATACCCTGGACAAGTCGCCACCTCATCGCAGGGTAATCGTTTATATTTATTTCTTTACATGAATATTAAAATACACTACATTACATACTACATGAAAATATTCAATCTAACTCAAAAGTACACTACATTACATAAAAATGAAAATCTTACATTAAATCAATTAAAACACACTACATTATATACTACATTAAAATATTACATTAAATCCATGAAACTACACTACAATACATACTACATAAAAATATTACATTAAATCCATGAAACTACACTACATTACACACTACATGAAATCCATCCATCCATCCATTTCTACCACTTATTCCCTTTAGGGTTGCGGGGTGCGCTGGCGCCTATCTCAGCTACAATTGGGCGGAAGGCGGGGTACACCCTGGACAAGTCCCCACCTCATCACAGGGCCAACACAGATAGACAGACAACATTCACACTCACATTCACACACTAGGGCCAATTTTAGTGTTGCCAATCAACCTATCCCCAGGTGCATGTCTTTGGAAGTGGGAGGAAGCCGGAGTACCCGGAGGGAACCCACGCAGTCACGGGGAGAACATGCAAACTCCACACAGAAAGATCCCAAGCCCGGGATTGAACCCTGACTACTCAGGACCTTCGTATTGTGAGGAAGACGCACTAACCCCTCTGCCACCGTGAAATATTACATTAAATTCATGAAAACACACTACATTGCATACTACATAAATATAGTACAATAAATCCATTAAAATACACCTAACAGACTACATTAAAATAAAACTTAACACCACACTGCATGGAACTGAGGACCCTACATACTATAATACTTCCTGTAAATAAATGGTAAATGGGTTGTACTTGTATAGCGCTTTTCTACCTTCAAGGTACTCAAAGCGCTTTGACACTACTTCCACATTTACCCATTCACACACTGATGGAGGGAGCTGCCATGCAAGGCGCCAACCAGCACCCATCAGGAGCAAGGGTGAAGTGTCTTGCTCAGGACACAACGGACGTGACGAGGTTGGTACTAGGTGGGGATTGAACCAGGGACGCTCGGGTTGCGCACGGCCACTCTGCCACTGCGCCACGCCGTCCCTGTAGCATTATAAAAGGACGTTGGCCAAAATCCCACGAGACCTTCCTTGCTAACGCTAAGCCAGCAGTGACACGGGAGGATTTAAAGGCCTACTGAAAGCCACTACTAGCGACCACGCAGTCTGATAGTTTATATATCAATGATGAAATATTAACATTGCAACACATGCCAATACGGCCTTTTTAGTTTACTAAATTGCAATTTTAAATTTCCCGCAAAGTGTCGTGTTGAAAACGTCGCAGAATTATGACGCTTGCGTTTGACGTCTCGGGTTGTAGCGGACATTATTTTCCAGCCCGAACCAAGCTATAAGTAGTCTGCTTTAATCGCATAATCACACAGTATTCTGGACATCTGTGTTGCTGAATATTTTGCAATATGTTCAATTAATAATGGAGAAGTCAAAGTAGAAAGAAGGAGGTGGGAAGCTTTTAGCTTTTAGCCACACAAACACAGCCGGTGTATCCTTGTTTAAAATTCCCAAAGGTGAAGCTTTACTATGGATCAGAGCGGTTAAGCGAACATGGATCCCGACCACAGAGAAAATTGTGGCAATAAGTCGGCTCCTACCGGCGACATCAGCGGAGCTTCCGTCCTGCTGCAGGTGTGTGACTTCCCTCAGAGACACTCGCGTTCGAGACCCCCGTGGCCACACCCCTCCAACTTTCAAGTACTATTTAATATCACTAAAACACTAGCAACACAATAGGCGGATAAGGGATTTTCCAGAATTATCCTAGTAAATGTGTCTAATATCTGAATCGCTCCCACTGCAATCGCCTTTTTTTTTCTTCTTCTAGTCCAGGGGTAGGGAACCTATGGCTCTATTGCCAGATGTGGCTCTTCTGATGACTGCATCCGGCTCTCAGATAAATCTTAGCTGACATTGCTTAACACGATAAGTAATCAATTCCACTTGTAAAAATAACGTTCAAAATATAAAGCATTCTCATGCATCTTTATGTTCAAGAAGTTGCATTAATGGTAAGAAGTTATTTATTTATTATTGGTTAGTGTGGGGCTTGCCCTCCTGGGGGTTCTTCAGACCACCAAGCACTGACATGAGAGCCTGTTTCAGGGTTACAATATTGTTTTATTTTCAATAAGTCTCTCAGTTGCTTTCCAGCAATTGTATTTTTCTCTTTCGTTCTCGCTCGCACTCTGGCTCTAGCCCCAACCCCGTTTCTCCTCCTGGCTGCTGCTTATAACAGAGTGACAGGTGATTAGATAACCTGTCGCCGATTTCGAGGCCGGTCCTGGCACACCCCGCTTCGCTGCAGGCCCGCAGGTCACGCCCCCTCCACAGTTAGCTTCAGAATAACAATGTTATTACAAAGAATAAGAGACCTATTATACTCTAGAAAGGTTAGTCTTACTTAAAAATGTACACTTTTAGTTGTGTTCAGTGTTAAAAATATATTATATGGCTCTTACGTAAATACATTTTAAAATATTTGACTACTTGGCTCTCTCAGCCAAAAAGGTTCCCGACCCCTGTTCTAGTCCTTCACTCTAAATTTCCTCATCCACGAATATTTCATCCTCACTCAAATTAACAGGGAAATTGTCGCATTCTCGGTCCGAATCACTCTCGCTGTTGCTGGCTATAATTGTAAACAATATGAGGATGTGAGGAGCCCCACAACCCGTGACATCACACGCACATTGTCTGCTACTTCCGGTAAAGGCAAGGCTTTTTTTTTAGCGACCAAAAGTTGCGAATTTTATCGTGGATGTTCTCTACTAAATCCTTTCAGCAAAAATATGGCGAAATGATCAAGTATGACACATAGAATGGACCTGCTATCCCCGTTTAAATAAGGAAATCTCATTTCAGTAGGCCTTTAAGGTGGCTGCAAACAAGCGCACGGCCAGCAAAACAACGCATGATTCCAACGTGGACGGCGAGACAGATGCTCCCATTGTGCGCTCCTCACCCCCTCCCTCCCCCGCTCATTGCAGTCTCATGACCGCCATTACGGCGACTCCCTGAGCGGCGGAGCGCGTGCTCGCGTCACACCTGCCCAAGGAGGAAGTTTGCTAATTAGATTTCCACAGGACGAGCACGCCGACGCCCCTGCAGCAAATTGCTCGCAGGATCAAGGAGCGCCGG
Source organism: Nerophis ophidion (assembly GCF_033978795.1). Lineage (NCBI taxonomy): Eukaryota > Metazoa > Chordata > Actinopteri > Syngnathiformes > Syngnathidae > Nerophis > Nerophis ophidion. Next base: position 8,061,785 of record NC_084631.1, on the reverse strand, counting down.
GCCATAATTGGGAGCACAAATCCCCGTGGGGGGCGGCGGCGGCGGATGGAGGGGTGTCAGGCGGGGGGCAACGCGTCCCGCCGAGCTCCAATTACCGCAGCTTTCAAGGCGGCGTGGCGTATCGACACCTGCACACTTCCCAAAGTGCTTCACTTCGCCCCAGCTGGGAAAACGTTCGACACTCTGCTCACCTGGATGAGCCGCCATGTTGGCGGCGGTCCAGGAAGAAGACATTTCAAACAAACACGTCAGCTGGGACGCCCGTCCACTCAGAGAGGCTGGAGTGGCGGACAACAAAAAACGCTCGGGGGGATTTTCCACGGCAACATTTTAAAAGCTCCATTAGCATCCCGACTCTCGGCGGAGCGGCGGCGCCTTTCTTTGTATTTCCATGAGAAAACAAATCAATCCTCTCCGCTCATTCGGGCACCGCTCTAGCCGCACCGAGCCTGCTTGGCGCCATGTTAGGGCTGGGAAGCGTCCACGGAGGGGGAGACCCTCGTCGCCATCGGTGTCACTCAGACGGCTCTCTGGGGGACGCCGCTTTGACCTCGCCGGCCATCCAGCTCACAGCGGTGACAGTCGCTTGTCGCCGACTCCATCGATCTCGTCCGTCAAGTTCGAGCCCGCCTTCGACTTCTGTGAGGGGTCTTGACGTCGGACGATAAGAAAGTTCGCTCCAACCAGAGTATTTCCTTGACGCGACCAAGTGTGAAGCTAACGTAGCCTGAATGCTAATCAATCAATCAAAGTTGAATCACAAAACTACACCCCCGGACCTGAACTCACATGTTTCATTATTTGCTGTAAAGGTTGTTCAGATTGAAAGTAGCTTCTAGCCAGGGAGGTTAATTGGTGTCTTTTTTTTACAAAAGCCGTTTTTTGACGCCAATTTTATGCAACTGATTTTTTTCTTTTTTAACATCAAATAATTCAGACACTTTCCATCCATCCATCCATTTTCTACCGCTTATTCCCTTTCGGGGTCGCGGGGGGTGCTGGCGCCTATCTCAGCTACAATCGGGCGGAAGGCGGGGTACACCCTGGACAAGTCGCCACCTCATCGCAGGGCCAACACAGATAGACAGACAACATTCACACTCACATTCACACACTAGGGCCAATTTAGTGTTGGCAATCAACCTATCCCCAAGTGCAAGTCTTTGGACACTTTCGTAAAAAAAAAAAAAAAATTGTAAGCAAAATGTGTGTTTTTAAAACTTCAGTGTAAAGAAATTCAGTGTAAAAAAAAAATTCAGGGATAAAAAATTATGTGTTTTAAAGTTCAGCGTATTAATAATCAGTGCTGAAAAAATTAGTGTAAAAAAATAAAAATCAGTGTTTAAAAATTCAATGTAAAAAGAGAAAGTGTTTAAAAATTCAGTGTATAAATGATCAGGTTTTTTTTTTATTCAGTGCTGAAACATTCAGGGTAAAAAAATCAGTGTATACAAATTCAGTGTTTAAAAATTCAATGTAAAAATAATTCAGTGCTGAAAAATGTTGTGTAAAAAAATAATAATCAGTGTTTAAAATTTAAGTGTTTAAAAATTCATTGTGTAAAATATCAATGTTTAAAAATTTTGGGCTGAAAAATTCAGGGTAAAAAAATCAGTGTATAAAAATTCATTAAAAAAAAGTATAAAACAATACAGTGTATAACAATACAGTGTAAAAAAATCAGTGTATGAAAAAGTGTTTACAAATTCAGCGTATAAAATATCAGTGTTTAAAATTTCTGTGCTGAAAAATTCTGTGTAAAAAAGACAGTGTATGAAAAATATTGTGTAATTACATATTTTGTGCTGAAAAATTCAGGGTAAAAAAATTTGTGAATAAAAATTCTGTGTAAAAAAAAAGTAAAACAATAGTGTATAACAATACAGTGTATAAAAATTTTGCTAAAAAAAGTAAAACAAAACAGTGTATAACAGTACAGTGTAAAAAAAAATCAGTGTATGAAAAATTTTGCAAAAAAAAAAAATCAGAGTTCAAAAATTCAGTGTAAATTTTTTTTTTTAAGTGTTTAAAAATTCTGCGTATAAAATATCAGCATTTAAAAATTCAGTGCCTAAAAATTCAGGGTAAAAAAAAATCAGTCTATGAAAATTCTGTGAAAAATATAAGTAAAACAATTCAAAGTATAACAATTCTGTGTAAAAAACACAGTGAATGAAACATTTTGTGTAAAAAACAACAACCTGTTTTTAAAAATTCAGTCTAAAAAAACTAGGTGTTTAAAAATTCAGTGTATATAATCCAGTGCGTGAAAATTCAGTTTTAAAATTCGGTGTAAAAAAATTTAGTGCCGAAAAATTCTGTGCGAAAAAATTAAGTGTTTAAAATTTCAGTGTATAAAAAAATGTGTAAAAAATTAAGTGTTTAAAATGTCAGTTTATAAAAAAAAATCTGTGTAAAATAATTCAGTGTACAACAATTTAGTGTAAACAATTTCAGTGTTTTAAAATGTAGTAAATAAAAATTCAGTGCTGAAAAATTGATTTTGTCTCAGAACCAGCCAATGAGGTGTCAAATTCAAAGTCACGTGACACGGGTCTTACAAAATTGCATAAAAAAGGCATGTGACTCCAAACTTGACATACAGGATCGATTGCTTCAGTATTAATTTCCCGGAAATGAGTCTATCTTTTGAAGCAGCCAATTTTCTACACTGAATTTTTATTACATACATTTTGTTTTTACAATTAATTTTCTCACACTAAATCTTTTACACTGAATTGTTAAAATTATTATGCAGAAAGCTGGAACGCAAATGGCGCACGACTAAACTTGAGGTGCACCATCAAGCATGGAGTGATGGTTTAATAACTTATAAACGCATGCTTACTTTAGCTAAAGCTAAATATTACTCAAATCTCATCCCCCGTAATAAAAACGATCCTAAATTTTTGTTTAGTACGGTAGCATCGCTAACCCAACAAGGGACCTCTTCCAGTAGCTCCACCCACTCAGCTGATGACTTTATGCAATTCTTTAGTAAGAAAATTGAAGTCATTAGAAAGGAGATTAAAGACAATGCGTCCCAACTACAACGGGGTTCTATTAACACAGATACGATTGTATATACGGCGGATACTGCCCTCCAAAATAGTTTCTCTCGTTTTGAGGAAATAACATTAGAGGAATTGTTACAACGTGTAAATGGAATAAAACAAACATGTTTACTTGACCCTCTTCCTGGGAAACTGATCAAGGAGCTCTTTGTATTATTAGGTCCATCAGTGCTAAATATTATAAACTTATCACTTTCCCCGGGCACTGTTCCCCTAGCATTCAAAAAAGCGGTTATTCATCCTCTTTTTAAAAGACCTAACCTCGATCCTGACCTCATGGTAAACTACCGACCGGTGTCTCACCTTCCCTTTATTTCAAAAATCCTCGAAAAAATTGTTGCGGAGCAGTTAAATGAACACTTAGCGTCTAACAATCTATGTGAAACCTTTCAATCCGGTTTCAGGGCAAATCACTCCACGGAGACAGCCCTCGCAAAAATGACTAACGATCGATTCTGATGCGTCATCTATGTTGCTGCTCCTCGATCTTAGCGCTGTTTTACACGGCATCTTTAAACACAAATTTTGCTAACATTTTTTTTTCATGTAAAATTGCCAGCATCATTTAATGTAAAAAAAAAAAAAAAAAGTCTGAGTTACATAAATTCACTGTCCAAAAAAAGAAAAAGCTTTCATAATAAAGACACACATTAACCTCCACACTAGCTAACCGACAACTCTAACGTTACCCGTGGACAGGAAGTGTTTGAGGCGCCATCTTTTCGGTCTTGAAAGGTTTCGATGGAGGGCGGAAGAGCGTCTTCTTTGTCCAACCGACTAAATTATTCACGTGGGCCCTGGAATAGGTTAACTATTCTCCACCTTCACAATCCGCCTGAACCCGTTTGTAACACCCCCCCCCACCCCCCTTGCCCCCGTATCAATAATTCATCATCCCAGTGATGAACAGCTGAGGATTTGAAAAACTCCCAGCAGCATCATTCCTTCATCTTGGATCCGACGTTTTCCACATCCTCCTTTCTGTTTGTGTCAAGTGGGCTTCCAGAAGGTTCGCAGGAAGAAGTTGTGGTTCTGCTCCTAAGATCTAACGGCAGGAAAGCGAGCATGTGAGCTCGCCATGAAGTACGTCGGAGGACTGACGAGACAGCTTTATGGTACAAAAATGCCCTTGAAAAAACCCACAAAGTTTAGTTTAGCAGTTGTTTTTTGTCGCAACACAAACAACTGCTTTTGCAGCAGCTTTTTCACAAAGTTGGGGAAATTTAGATTTTTTTTTCAATTTGTCTTGTGATTTTAGTGTTTTGGCCCTGCGATGAGGTGGCGACTTGTCCAGGGTGCATCCCGCCTTCCGCCCGATTGTAGCTGAGATAGACGCCAGCGCCCCCTGCCACCTCAAAAGGGAAAAAGCGGTAGTAAATGGATAAATGGATGGAAGTTCAACCATAAAAAAGCACATCATTTATGACATCACGTAATCCGATCGACTTTCGTACAGCGCTTACGTAAAACCCTTATGTACCAAAATCACTACACTTACTAAATTAGTCTGATTTCTTAAATAGCTCCGCCTTAAAACTCATTTGTATACTCTAGCCTTTAAATAGACTCCCTTTTTAGACCAGTTGATCTGCCGTTTCTTTTCTTTTTCTCCTATGTCCCACTCTCCCTTGTGGAGGGGGTCCGGTCCGATCCGGTGGCCATTTACTGCTTGCCTGTGTATCGGCTGGGGACATCTCTGTGCTGCTGATCCGCCTCCGCTTGGGATGGTTTCCTGCTGGCTCCGCTGTGAGCGGGACTCCCGCTGTTGTGTTGCATCCAGTTTGGACTGGACTCTCGCGATTGCGTTGGATCCAATATGGATTGAACTTTCACAGTATCATGTTAGACCCGCTCGACATCCATTGCTTTCGTCCTCTCCAAAGTTCTCATAGTCATCATTGTCACCGACGTCCCACTGGGTGTGAGTTTTCCTTGCCCTTATGTGGGCCTACCGAGGATGTCGTAGTGGTTTGTGCAGCCCTTTGAGACATTAGAGATTTAGGGCTATATAAGTAAACATTGATTGACTGATTGATTGAAGCTACGGAACGCGCCAAGGGTCAAAAGGGAAGTCAAGACGTTATTTGCGGGTTGAAAAAATATCACTGTTAAAAGGACCTTATAGTTTTATATATACTTCATGCATATACTTTTTCACACCTACGTGTAAAGTCCCAGTGTCCAGGCACAGTCTGCAATGTGACTATTGGTCATACACCTTGTGCTTCCTGAAAAATTGGGGGGAGCGCTTATTTTTTTTTTTTTAGCACGGATAAATGTATTGCTTTTCCAGTTAACCTATGACGTCACACCAAAACAAGATATAGCCCGGTTCTTGTTGTACTTAATGTCCGCTTTTATATCGGCACAGATGACAAATATTACGTCTCTAATAGCTATGCTGATGATACAGCGGCACTATGTAACTTTTCAACCTTCAAAAATTATTTTCCTAACTTTTGGGACGATACATGGTGGAATGACACCTCCGTCATGGCCTAAGTGGGGTCTGTATCGCTCTCAATGACACTTAGCACGTTTGAGGAGGACCTGGACAGCCCTGTAACTGGTTCATGTAGTAACAAGGTCATTGCAAACTCAGTGCATTCAAACGATCGCAACTGGACTGTTTGGTTTGTCTTCAAAGAAGAAAACAAAACAAAACAAAGTTCACACGTCAGGATTTCAAAGACATTAAGTTGTCTTCTTTTGGACTGTGATGTCCACATTGGAGAAAACAGGGGCCTCCATGTCGGGGTTTACCAAAAACCCACACTCACCGATCAATACCTACTTTTTGACTCGCACTACCCACTGGAACACAAACTGGTCGTTATCAGAACCTTACAACACAGAGCTGATAATGTTCCTACCAGCCCACGGGCTAAAGAGAAAGAGCACAGGCATTTGAGGGAAGCCCTCAAAACCTGTGGTTACCGCAGCTGGTTGTTTGTGGAAAGTGCATCCAGGTCCAGAAACAACGAGAACAGCGTTGATGAGGATGGAAAAGGTGACGGACGCAAACATATTGTAATTCCATACATATGTATCAGGTCTATCTGAGAAACTCTGAACATTTTTTAATCTACACAACATCCCAGCACACTTCAGAAAGAGACTAGTGTATTTCTGATTCTGATATGTCCAAGACTAGATCCGACCAATATAAGTCTAAGAGCATGAACTGATGAAGCCTACTGAGCTATTTGCACCAGCAGCTAGACTAGATCTGACTAATCTAAGTCTATGAGCATGAACTGATGAAGCCTACTGAGCTATTTGCACCAGCAGCTAGACTAGATCTGACCAATATAAGTCCAAGACTAGATCTGACCAATCTAAGTCTACGAGCATGAACTGATGAAGCCTACTGAGCTATTTGCACCAGCAGCTAGACCAGATCTGACCAATATAAGTCCAAGACTAGATCTGACCAATCTAAGTCTATGAGCATGAACTGATAAAGCCTACTGAGGTATTTACACCAGCAGCTAGACCAGATCTGACCAATATAAGTCCAAAACTAGATCTGACCAATCTAAGTCTATGAGCATGAACTGATAAAGCCTACTGAGCTATTTGCACCAGCGGTTAGACCAGATCTGACCAATCTAAATCCAAGACTAGATCTGACCAATCTAAGTCTATGAGCATGAACTGATGAAGCCTACTGAGCTATTTGCACCAGCAGCTAGACCAGATTTGACCAATATAAGTCCAAGACTAGATCTGACCAATCTAAGTCTATGAGCATGAACTGATGAAGCCTACTGAGCTATTTGCACCAGCAGCTAGACCAGATCTGACCAATATAAGTCCAAGACTAGATCTGACCAATCTAAGTCTATGAGCATGAACTGATAAAGCCTACTGAGGTATTTGCACCAGCAGCTAGACCAGATCTGACCAATCTCAGACTACGTCTAGATCTGACCAATCCTTGTACCATTCCTGCTGCTTCATTATCTTACGTCTCACTCAAAGCCAGTATTGTACATATCCTTTTTGACCTTTTTAGATAAATCTAGTTTTTTTTCTCCCATTGATGCATTTCAAAATAAGATAGAATTACTTTCTTTTAATTAGAGAAGCAAAAGTCTCCTCTTAATTCCAGTTGTTAACCTTGATTTTATTGAACGGGATCTGCTTCCGGGTTGTATCTCCCCCCACACAGCTACTCGAGAGATCTGGTTTTCACCGGGTGTGTTAGTATGACTTTTCAAAAAACGAACACAATCTGGTTAAGGTATTTCCATTGGGTTGTCGGATACCTATTTAAAACCAAACTATTTGAAGAATCTGACTAATTCCGTGCATGCACACGTTTGCATTAATTTATGTAAACTTTAGCTAACAAACTGAACAACAACATACAACTTTTATCAACAACCCCTCACATCAGACCCTGATGACTCCACAATATAAAGTACAAACTATAAAACATTGAATATTAAGAGTATGTGAGACTGATGCCTACCTATCTGTACAATTTGCACCTGGCTCGCTGACAATAAAATATCCATACACTTAGGTAAAACGGAATCTATCCTATTTGGGTCCCAAATCAACCTTAAGAAAGTCGGTGACTTTACTATTAAAGTGGGTGACATTGTTATAAATGAGGTCACCTACCTCGGTTCCATTCTAGAGGCTAATCTTTCCTGTAATAAAATAGCGACCAAGGTAATCAGAAAGGTGATTTCTCTACGGAATCTCCTCTCTGGTCAACAAAAGCACCATGAAGATTCTAGCGGGAACTCTCATTCAACCCTTTTTCGATTACACTTGCACCTCCTGGTACCCCAGCACCTCCAAAACCCTCAAATCTAGACTCAAAACATTCCAGAACAAGCTCGTCAGGTTACTTCTAGACCTCCACCCCAGATCACACCTCACTCCTACCCACTTCTCCGAAGTGGATTGGCTCAGGGTGGACAACAGAGAAAAACAACTTGCACTGAGCCTAGTCTATAAAATCCGCTACACCTCCCTGATAACAAAGTACATGTCAAACTACTTCCATAACGTAAATGACCGCCATAACCACAACACCAAGGAGAGCTCCACTAACCACGTTAAACCCAGAATCTGATCTAACAAAGGTCTTAACTCATTCTCCTTCTATGCCACATCAATGTGGAATGCACTCCCGACAGGTGTAGAAGAAAGTGCATCTCTACCCTCCTTCAAAACCGCACTAAAAGAACACCTCCAGGCAACTTCAACCCTAGACTTACACCCCCTACACATCCCACCTCCCCGGATTGTAAATAATCAAATGTATATACTTATTATGCTTTTTGAACTCTCTATGTCCACTGCTCGCTGAACATATCCTACCAAGTCAGACCTACTCTGTCTCAATATCCATTTCTCAGATACTGCAATTGTTGATGACTGAAGTGCGGATTGATTAACGTGGACCCCGACTTAAACAAGTTGAAACACTTATTCGGGTGTTACCATATAGTGGTCAATTGCACGGAATATGTATTGTAATGTACAATCCAATAATAAAAGTTTCGATCAATCAATCAAAACCGTGTTTACTTCCGTGATTGTCATGATCCGCTGCTGGGATCATGTCATATTCTGGTTTTGTTCTTTGTTTGTATCGCATTCTGTTTGGTATTTGTCTTCCTTAGTTCCTGGTGGCACTTCCTGTTTGTTTCCGTTGCCATAGTCACGCATTAGTGTCACCTGTCTCTTGTTTTTTACGCGCACCTGCCTCGTGATTATCACCTTATTTAAGCCTGCCCTTTCTGTTCATTCTATCTCGCATCCTTGTCATTTCTGTTCCATGCAACAGGTCACGACGCTGATTCCCGTTTGTGGTAAAGAACTGTTTTGTACTTGCTAGCTTCCATGCTACTCCTTTGTTTGTTCCCTAGCTCACATACTAGCGCTTTTAGTTCTTTCTAGCTCCCATGCTAGTTTTGTTTGTTTTGCCTTTAATGCCTTGTGCAAGTGTTTATGTTCCTAGTCTGTGTTTTGTAGTGTAAATAAATCTTCATTTCTTACCTTCACGCTGTGTCCAATCCGACTGCATCATAGAGAGAACGAACCAGCACCACGAAGCCAGCTAACCGTCACAGTGATGACCTTAAAGTTTTGTGCGCCGTACATGCCGAAGTGTGGAGAGAGCGTGTTCTGCGTTTTACCCACAAGGCTTTGTAGTAGACTTATATGAGTGTATTTTTAAACTGTCTATGGTGCTTAGACATTTTTTAATAATGTCTACATTTTCCAATGAGCAGGTGCGACCAGGTGTGTTGACTTTCTGTGCTGGTTATAGTTTATTTGCACCATGAGTGGGAATCGTCGTTTGGATTGGGTCGAATAAATTGATGCTATGCTCGGGATATTTCAAAATAAAACTCCTTGTTATAAACTGAGATTACTAATTAGGGCTGCGAATTCAGAATGGATTCTCCATTATTTTTAAGCCAGAGTGCAGCTTAAATGGGCTTGAGTGACCCCCCGCAACCCCAAAAGGGACAAGCGGTAGAAAATCGATGGATGGAAATTAAAATCTATCCTTTGTTTTTATTAGCATTGAATGCCAAATCTATGATTTACCTTCAAGAAAACTGTTTTTGTTTAATGAAAATCTACCCAAACGTGTACTAAGGGCAAATACCATCCATCCATCCATTTCCTACCACTTGTCCCTTTTAGGTCGCGGGGGGTGCTGGAGCCTATCTCAGCTGCATTCGGGCAGAAGGCAGGGTAAACCCTGGACAAGTCACCACCTCATCACAGGGCCAACACAGACAGACAGGCAACATTCACATTCACACACTAGGGACAATGCAAACTCCACACAGAAAGATCCCGACCCTGGGATTGAACTCAGTACCTTTGTATTGTGAGGCACATGCACTAACCCCTGTACCACCGTGCCGCCCTATAGGCCAATACAAAATAGGCAAATAAGATCACATGACGTTTAGAGGCCATGGCATGAGGCTAATTGCATTTGATTGTAACTTTTCTACAAACCCCGTTTCCATATGAGTTGGGAAATTGTGTTAGATGTAAATATAAACAGAATACAATGATTTGCAAATAATTTTCAACCCATATTCAGTTGAATATGCTACAAAGACAATATATTTGATGTTCAAACTGATAAACATTTTTTTGTTGCAAATAATCATTAACTTTAGAATTTGATGCCAGCACAACGTGACAAAGAAGTTGGGAAAGGTGGCAATAAATACTGATAAAGTTGAGGAATGCTCATCAAACACTTATTTGGAACATTCCACAAGTGTGCAGGCTAATTGGGAACAGGTGGGTGCCATGATTGGGTATAAAAACAGCTTCCCAAAAAATTATTTCACAAGAAAGAATGGGACGAGGTACACCCCTTTGTCCACAACTTTGTGAGCAAATAGTCAAACAGTTTAAGAACAACGTTTCTCAAAGTGCAATTGCAAAATATCTAGGGATTTCAACATCTACGGTCCATAATATCATCAAAAGGTTCAGAGAATCTGGAGAAATCACTCCACATAAGCGGCATGGCCGGAAACCAACATTGAATGACCGTGACCTTCGATCCCTCAGACGGCACTGTATCAAAAACCGACATCAATCTCTATTATTTGCACAAAAAAAATTAAAGGCCTACTGAAACCCATATCAATGATGAAATATCAACATTGCAACACATGCCAATACGGCCTTTTTAGATAGATAGATAGATAGATAGTACTTTATTGATTCCTTCAGGAAAATTAAAATTCCAGCAGCAGTGTACAGAGTTGAAATCAATTTAAAGAAAAAAGTAAAAAGTAAATAATGGGGGTTTAAAAGGAAACAAAATAGAGAAATATTACAAAAAGAATAAAAACAATGGGAATAACAATATAACAGTAAAATAAGACTATAACAAGACAAAGTAGGCAGTAGTGACCATGTTATGAAAACGTATTGCACTGTTATTGTTTTGCATCCCCTGTCATCCTAATACCCCGCGCCCCCCGTCCCAGAGAGGAGTTGTACAGTCTAAAGGCGTGTGGGACAAAGGAGTTCTTGAGTCTATTAGTCCTGCACTTGGGATGAAGCAGTCCAGAACTGAACAGGCTCCTCTGGCTACTGATAACACTATGCAGAGGGTGACTGGCATCATCCAGGATGCTCACTAGTTTGTCCACAGTCCTCTTCTCTGCCACCGTCACCAGTGAGTCCAGTTTCATTCCGATTGTAGAACCGGCCCGCCTGATCAGTTTCTCAAGTCTGGAGTTGTCCTTCTTAGATGTACTGCCCCCCCAGCACACTACTACAATTTAGTTTACTAAATTGCAATTTTAAATTTCCCGCGGAGTTTCTTGTTGAAAACGTCTCGGGTTGGAGGGGACATATTAGCAAGCACCACTTGCGGCTAAAAGTCGTCTCTTTTCATCGCGCAATTACACAGTATTTTGGACATCTGTGTTACTGAATCTTTTGCAATTTGTTCAATTAATAATGGAGAAGTCAAAGTAGAAAGATGGAGGTGGGAAGCTTTTAGCCTTTAGCCACAAAAACACACAGTGTTTCCTTGTTTAGAATTCCCGGAGGTGAAGCTTTACTATGGATCAGAGCGGTCAAGCGAACATGGATCCCGACCACTTGTTAACCGGCAGGTTTCGGTGAGAAAATTGCGGTAAAAAGTCGCCTCTTACCGGAGATCTGCGGAGCTTGCGCCGTCCATGCAGCTTCTGTGACTTCTCTCAGAGACTGGCGTCAACACACCCAGTGGACATACCCCTCCGACTATCAGATCAATCAAGCAATCAATCAGCGTTTATTTATACAGCTCTAAATCACAAATGTCTCAAAGGACTGTACAAACCACTAAGACTACGACATCCTCGGAAGAACCCACATAAGGGCAAGGAAAACTCACACCCAGTGGGACGTCAGTGACAATGATGACTATGACAAACCTTGGAGAGGACCTCAATTGTGGGCAACCCCCCCCCCTCTAGGGGACCGAAAGCAATGGATGTCGAGCGGGTCTAACATGATACTGTGAAAGTTCAATCCATAGTGGCTCCAACACAGCCGCGAGAGTTCAGTTCAAAGCGGATCCAAGACAGCAACAAGAGTCCCATCCACAGGAAACCATCCCAAGCGGAGTCGGATCAGCAGCGTAGAGATGTCTCCAACCGATACACAGGCGAGCGGTCCATCCTGAGTCTCGACTCTGGACAGCCAGTACTTCATCCATGGTCATCGGACCGGACCCCCTCCACAAGGTAGGGGGGACGGAGGAGAAAAACAAAAGAAGCGGCAGATCAACTGGTCTAAAAAGGAGGTCTATTTAAAGGCTAGAGTATACAAATGAGTTTTAAGGTGAGACTTGAATGCTTCTACTGAGGTGGCTTCTCGAACTGTTACCGGGAGGGCATTCCAGAGTACTGGAGCCCGAACGGAAAACGCTCTATAGCCCGCAGACTTTTTTTGGGCTTTGGGAATCACTAATAAGCCGGAGTCTTTTGAACGCATATTTCTTGCCGGGACATATGGTACAATACAATTGGCAAGATAGGATGGAGCTAGACCGTGTAGTATTTTATACGTAAGTAGTAAAACCTTAAAGTCACATCTTAAGTGCACAGGAAGCCAGTGCAGGTGAGCCAGTACAGGCGTAATGTGATCAAACTTTCTTGTTCTTGTCAAAAGTCTAGCAGCCGCATTTTGTACCAACTGTAATCTTTTAATGCTAGACATGGGGAGACCCGAAAATAATACGTTACAGTAGTCGAGACGAGACGTAACAAACGCATGGATAATGATCTCGGCGTCTTTAGTGGACAGAATGGAGCGCATTTTAGCGATATTACGGAGATGAAAGAAGGCCGTTTTAGTACTATTTAACTAATGAAAAACACTAGCAACACAATAGAAAGATAAGGGATTTCCCAGAATTATCCTAGTAAATGTGTCTAAAAACATCTGAATCGCTCCCTTTTTTTTTTCTAGTCCTTCGCTATCAATATCCTCAGCCACGAATCTTTCATCCTCACTCAAATTAATGGGGAAATTGTCGTTTTCTCGGTCCGAAAAGCTCTTGCTGCTGGAGGCTCACATTCTAAACAATGTGAGGATGTGAGGAGCCCTCACACTGGTGACATCATCGTCTGCTACTTCCGGTACAGGCAAGGATTTTTTATTAGCGACCAAAAGTTGCCAACTTTATCGTGGATGTTCTCTACTAAATCCTTTCAGCAAAAATATGGCGAAATGATCAAGTATGACACATAGAATGGACCTGCTATCCCCGTTTAAATAAGAACATTTCATTTCAGTAGGCCTTTAAGTTTATGAGTTTGAACATCAAATATCTTGCCTCTGTAGTGCATTCAATTGAATATGGGTTGAAAATGATTTGCAAATTATTGTATTTCGTTTTTATTTACATCTAACACAATTTCCCAACTCATATGTGAACGGGGTTTGTACATCAACAAAATGGATAATGTATGTTGCTGTACGTATACTTTTGACCCAGCGGATTTAGTCACATTTTCAGTAGAGCCATAATAAATTCATAAAAGAACCAAACTTCATGAATGCTCCAATCACTCTATCACAAAAAAAACAAGACTTGTAGAAATGATTGGAAACTCAAGACATGATGTTCTTTACAAGTGTATGTAAACTTTTGACCAGGACTGTATATGACAACGGCTTCAATATAGACTCTGCTGGAACTTTAGGGGAGAACATCGATACAGGGCCACCGACTGTGGCCTAAACGGGCTGCAGAAGAACACATGGCGGTTCTCATGCTAGATAAGGAAAAAGAGGTTTGCAGCAGCGTAAACAGGAAGTGAACATGTCACGGCGTTGGACAGGAGAAGAAAAACCAATAGAATGCTCGATACGTTTTGCCGCCATCAGCAAAAGGACATCATGCTCCAGACAGATGGAAGGCAAGTGGACGCCGAGGGACGCATTTGGCGGCGAAGAGGCCCGTCGTTAAGATAACGCCGTCGTCACGACCGCGCGCTCCCCGCTCAGATTAAACGCTCCATCACTGTCCGAGGGGCCGCCGCGCACGCTTGCAATTACCGGAAAGGATGAAGGCGTCCAACGGGGGGGACAACCTTCGATGACATCATGAAGGGGGCGGGGCATTCGCACACCACAGCGGTAATGCGGACTTCCCTTCTGGCTGTCAGCTGCCAACCGGATCAGAACCGGAGCCGAACCGCTTTCCTTGAAGTCAACACCCGGGGGATGGAGAGGGGACGACAAAACCAAAACAAGCTCCTCTCCTTCAAAGCCACTGACATGATGTCAGCGGCGGTTCTGAGCCAGCACACACGCCAAATTAGCAGCGAGTCGAGCCAGCTGTTGCGCTCCTTTGTGCTATTTTAGTAGGACTTATTACCATATTATGTTATGGTGTGAATGCTGACGGCCACATTTCTGGGCCAACTCACATCCCAATAAAAGGCACAAATGTTCCGCTCCTTCCACACACATGGACTAACATCCACATTTTCTTAAAAAATACACACTTTTTTATTTATTTTTTTGTGTGCACATTTTTCCGTGATCAAAATCATGGGTTTCGTTAGCAGGCGCTAAATTGCAATTATGCTAACTGTTTCCATGTATGCATCCTAATGTTAGCATGTTCAGGTTTTATGCAAGCATTTTAGCCAATTCTATAATCTGCTTTTTTTCCCTTGGTGTGAAAAACTTTCGATCACAGTGCAAAATGGGTTCAAAGATAGTGTTTTTTTTGTTTTGTTATTTATAGTGCAATGGTTTAGTTGGCAGCTCAATGTTTTTGTTTTTAATAAAACTCTTTTGGTAGCGTCTTTCACTTTTGCTTTAAATGTTACATTGATAGCATGCTAATTTTAGCATGCTATCGGCTAACTTCTTATACTGACATTTCAACAGTTGTGTTTGGTTTAAACCTAAACATCATGGGTTTCGTTAGTAGGCGCTAAATTGCAGTTATGCTAACTGTTTCCATGTTAGCATGCTAAGGTTTTATGCAAGCTTTTTAGCCAATTCTATAATCCGCTTTTTTTCCTTGGTGTGAAAAACCTGCGCTCACAGTGCAAAATGGGTTTGAAGAGAGTGTTTTTTGTTTTGTTATTTATAGTGCAATGGTTTAGTAGGTAGCTCAATGTTTTTTTGTTTTACTGAGTCCTTTTAACAACCCTTTTGGTGCCATCTTTCACTTTAACTCTTACATTGTTAGCAAGCTAATTTTAGCATGCTAGCAGCTAAAGTTTTATACTGGCATTTGAACAATTGTTTTTGGTTTAAACCTAAAAATCATGGGTTTCGTTAGCAGGCGCTAAATTGCAATTATGCTAACTGTTTCCATGTATGCATCCCAATGCTAGCATGTTCAGGTTTTATGCAAGCATTTTAGCCAATTCTATAATCTGCTTTTTTTTCCCTTGGTGTGAAAAACTTTCGATCACAGTGCAAAATGGGTTCAAAGATAGTGTTTTTTTGTTTTGTTATTTATAGTGCAATGGTTTAGTTGGCAGCTCAATGTTTTTGTTTTTACTAAAACTCTTTTGGTAGCATCTTTCACTTTTGCTTTAAATGTTACATTGATAGCATGCTAATTTTAGCATGCTATCGGCTAACTTCTTATACTGGCATTTCAACAGTTGTGTTTGGTTTAAACCTAAACATCATGGGTTTCGTTAGTAGGCGCTAAATTGCAGTTATGCTAACTGTTTCCATGTTAGCATGCTAAGGTTTTATGCAAGCTTTTTAGCCAATTCTATAATCCGCTTTTTTTCCTTGGTGTGAAAAACCTGCGCTCACAGTGCAAAATGGTTTTAAAGATAGTGTTTTTGTTTAGTTATTTCTAGTGCAATGGTTTAGTAGGCAGCTCAATGTTTTTTTATGTTTTTGTTTTACTTAGTCTTTTCTAAAACCCTTTTGGTGCCATCTGTTGCTTTTGCTTTAACTCTTACATTGTTAGCAAGCTAATTTTAGCATGCTAGCTGCTAAAGTTTTATACTGGCATTTTTGGTTTAAACCTAAAAATCATGGGTTTCGTTAGCAGGCGCTAAATTGCAATTATGCTAACTGTTTCCATGTATGCATCCTAATGTTAGCATGTTCAGGTTTTATGCAAGCATTTTAGCCAATTCTATAATCTGCTTTTTTTCCCTTGGTGTCAAAAACTTTCGATCACAGTGCAAAATGGGTTCAAAGATAGTGTTTTTTTGTTTTGTTATTTATAGTGCAATGGTTTAGTTGGCAGCTCAATGTTTTTGTTTTTACTAAAACTTTTTTGGTAGCATCTTTCACTTTTGCTTTAAATGTTACATTTTAGCATACTATCGGCTAACTTCTTATACTGGCATTTCAACAGTTGTGTTTGGTTTAAACCTAAACATCATGGGTTTCGTTAGTAGGCGCTAAATTGCAGTTATGCTAACTATTTCCATGTTAGCTTGCTAAGGTTTTATGCAAGCTTTTTAGCCAATTCTATAATTCTCTTTTTTTCCCTTGGTGTAAAAAACCTGCGCTCACAGTGCAAAATGGTTTTAAAGATAGTGTTTTTGTTTAGTTATTTATAGTGCAATGGTTTAGTAGGCAGCTCAATGTTTTTTTTATGTTTTTGTTTTACTTAAGTCTTTTCTAAAACCCTTTTGGTGCCATCTGTTGCTTTTGCTTTAGGTCTTACATTGTTAGCAAGCTAATTTTAGCATGCTAGCGGCTAAAGTTTTATACTGGCATTTTTGGTTTAAACCTAAAAATCATGGGTTTCGTTAGCAGGCGCTAAATTGCAATTATGCTAACTGTTTCCATGTATGCATCCTAATGTTAGCATGTTCAGGTTTTATGCAAGCATTTTAGCCAATTCTATAATTTTCTTTTTTTTCCCTTGGTGTGAAAAACTTTCGATCACAGTGCAAAATGGGTTCAAAGATAGTGTTTTTTTTGTTTTGTTATTTATAGTGCAATGGTTTAGTTGGCAGCTCAATGTTTTTGTTTTTACTAAAACTCTTTTGGTAGCATCTTTCACTTTTGCTTTAAATGTTGCATTGATAGCATGCTAATTTTAGCATGCTATCGGCTAACTTCTTATACTGGCATTTCAACAGTTGTGTTTGGTTTAAACCTAAACATCATGGGTTTTGTTAGTAGGCGCTAAATTGCAGTTATGCTAACTGTTTCCATGTTAGCATGCTAAGGTTTTATGCAAGCTTTTTAGCCAATTCTATAATCCGCTTTTTTTCCCTTGGTGTGGAAAAATTTTGATCACAGTGCAAAATGGGTTCAAAGATAGTGTTTTTTTGTTTTGTTATTTATAGTGCAATGGTTTAGTAGGCAGCTCAATGTTTTTGTTTTTACTAAAACTCTTTTGGTAGCATCTTTCAATTTTGCTTTAAATGTTACATTTTAGCATGCTATCGGCTAACTTCTTAAACTGGCATCTCAACAGTTGTGTTTGGTTTAAACCTAAACATCATGGGTTTTGTTAGTAGGCGCTAAATTGCAGTTATGCTAACTGTTTCCATGTTAGCATGCTAAGATTTTATGCAAGCTTTTTAGCCAATTCTATAATCCGCTTTTTTTCCTTGGTGTGAAAAACCTGCGCTCACAATGCAAAATGGGCTTGAAGAGAGTGTTTTTTGTTTGGTTATTTATAGTGCAAGGGTTTAGTAGGTAGCTCAATGCTTTTTTGTTTTACTGAGTCCTTTTAACAACCCTTTTGGTGCCATCTTTCACTTTAACTCTTACATTGTTAGCATGCTAATTTTAGAATGCTAGCGGCTAACGTTTTATACTGGTATTTGAACAATTGTTTTTGGTTTAAACCTAAAAATCATGGGTTTTGTTAGTATGCCAACTGTCCCCATGTTAGCATGGTAATTTTAGTATGCTAATGTTAGCATGCTAAGGTTTTATGCAAGCATTAAATTCTATAATCTGCTTTTTTTCTTGGTGTGAAAAACCTTCGCTCACAGTGCAAAATGGGTTCAAAAGTGGTGTTTTTATTTGTTATTTATAGTGCAATGGTTTAGTAGGCCAGTGTTTTTCAACCACTGTGCAGCAGCACACTAGTGTACCGTGAGATACAGTCTGGTCTGCCGTGGGAGATCATGTAATTTCACCTATTTGGGTTAAAAATATTTCTCGCAAACCAGTAATTATAATCCGCAAATAATGTGCCATTGTTGAATGTCTGTACTGAATAGAGCTTGGCCGAGTAACCATGTAATACTCTTTCATATCAGTAGGTGGCAGCAGGTAGCTAATTGCTTTGTAGATGTCAGGAACATGGTTTGTCCTGATCATAATATGCAGACAACAGCAGGAGGCAGTGTGCAGGTAAAAATGTATCAAATGCTTAAACCAAATGGAAACAAAAGGTGAGTGACCCTAAAAAGGTATTTAAGTTGAGGGAAGGCTATGCAAAAACAAAACTAAAACTGAATTGGCTCCAAAATAAACAAAAACAGTATACTGGACGACAGCAAAGACTAACAGCGTGTGGAGCTGACGGCGTCCACAAAGTACATCTGTACATGACGCGTCCGCACAAACTAAATATTCTTTATTACTAAAACAAAGCAGATGTGGGAATTGGGGTTCAAGGAAGACATGAAACTGCTACAGGAAAACACAAAAAAAAAGAGAAAAAGACACCAAAACAGGTGCGCAAGACAAGAACTAAAACACTAGACCAGGGGTCACCAACGCGGTGCCCGTAAGGACCAGTTGAGTCGCCCGCTGGCCTGTTCTAAAAATAGTTCAAATAGCAGCACTTACCAGTGAGCTGCCTCTATTTTTTACATTTTATTTATTTACTAGCAAGTTGGTCTCGCTTTGCTCGACATTTTTAATTCCAAGAGAGACAAAACTCAAATAGAATTTGAAAATTCAAGAAAATATTTTAAAGACTTGGTCTTCACTTGTTTAAATAAATTCATTTATTTTTTTACTTTACTTCTTATAACTTTCAGAAAAACAATTTTAGAGAAAAAATACAACCTTAAAAATGATTTTAGGATTTTTAAACACATATACCTTTTTACCTTTTAAATTCCTTCCTCTTCTCTCCTGACAATTTAAATCAATGTTCAAGTATTATTTTATTTTTTTATGTAAAGAATAATAAATACATTTGAATTTAATTCTTCATTTTAGCTGCTGTTTTTTCGACGAAGAATATTTGTGAAATATTTCTTCAAACTTATTATGATTAAAATAAAATAAAAATATATTGGGAAATCTAGAAAATCTGTAAAATCAAATTTAAATCTTATTTCAAAGTATTTTGAATTTCTTTTAAAAAAAGAAATTCTGAAAAATCTAGAAGAAATAATGATTTGTCTTTGTTAGAAATATAGCTTGGTCCAATTTGTTATATATTCTAACAAAGTGCAGATTGGATTTTAACCTATTTAAAACTTGTCATCAAAATTCTAAAATAAACTTAAATCAGGAAAAATTACTAATGATGTTCCATAAATTATTTTTTAAAAATGTTTTAAAAAAGATTTGAATTAGCTAGTTTTTCTCTTCTTTTTTTCGGTTGAATTTTGAATTTTAAAGAGTCGAAATTGAAGATAAACTATGTTTCAAAATTAAATTCTCATTTTTTTCGTGTTTTCTCCTCTTTTTTTCATAATTTATTCTCTACAGAAAACCTTCCGTAAAAGGAAAAAAAATGTACGACGGAATGACAGAAATACCCATTTTTGTATATATATAGATTTATTTATTAAAGGTAAATTGAGCAGATTGGCTATTTCTGGCAATTTATTTAAGTGTGTATCAAACTGGTAGCCCTTCACATTAATCAGTACCCAAGAAGTAGCTCTTGGTTTCAAAAAGGTTGGTGACCCCTTGCACTAGACAAAAGAAAACACCAAAAACCTCAAAACAAGTCACTCTTTAACAAACCTCTTTTTGAACTCTTTTACGGATCTCTTTTTTGTACTCTTTTACGGACCTCTTTTTGAACTCTTTTACAAACCTCTTTTTAAACTCTTTCACGACCTCTTTTTGGACTCTTTTTGAACTCTTTTACGAACCTCTTTTTTTGGCTCTTTGACGAACCTCTTTTTGAAGTCTTTTACAACCTCTTTTTGGGACTCTTTTACATACCTCTTTTTTAACTCTTTTACAACCTCTTTTTTGGACTCTTTTATGACCTTTTTTTGGACTCTTTTACAGGCCTCTTTTTGAACTCTTTTACGGACCTCTTTTTTGGACTCTTTTACAGACCTCTTTTGAATTCTTTTACAACCTCTATTTTGGAGTCTTTGACGAAACTTTTTTTTATAAACTCTTTTACAAGCTCTTTTTTAGACTCTTTTACGGACCTCTTTTTTAACTCTTTTACGACATATTTTTTGGACTCTTTAATGACCTCTTTTTTGGACTGTTTTACAGACCTATTTTTTAACTCTTTTACGAACCTCTTTTTGAACTCTTTTACGACCTCTTTTTTGGACTCTCTTTGAACTCTTTTTTCTGACCTCTTTGACGAACCTCTTTTTTGGACTCTTCTACATACCTCTTTTTAATTCTTTTACGACCCCTTTTTTGGACTCTTTTACAACCTTTTGTTTGGAATCTTTTACAAACCTCTTTTTGAACTCTTACAACATCTTTTATGGACTTCTTTACAAATCTCTTTTTGAACTCTTTTACGACCTCTTTTTTGAACTCTTTTACGAACCTCTTTCTAAACTGTTTTATGACCCTTTTTTTTAAACTCTTTTACGGACCTATTTTTTTGGACTCAGTTAGAGACCTCTTTTTTGGACTCTTTTACAAACCTCTTTTTGAACTCTTTTACGACCTCTTTTTTGGTGATGTATGAGGTGGTGACAGTACTTGAGACAAGAGCTACTGTGACGCATGCTTGGTTATGGTTTGAACTCATCTCCAACAATCGCGAGAACATCTTTATATTGTCAATATCGGTTTCATTTTTGAATGTTTTCTGCTGGTGGTGCGCCTCCTGATTTTTTCTATGAAAAAAATGCGCCTTGGCTCAAAAAAGGTTGAAAAACACTGTAGTAGGCAATTCAATGTTTTTTTTTTGTTTTTCATTAACTGAGTCTTTTTAAAAACCGTTTGAATGGTCCTATAATGCAAGTATGCTAACTGAAGTTAGCATACTGCCTGGTTGGTCGGATCCGATCAATACTGCGGGACCTGCTGGTTCACATCCAAGTTCGGACCCAACTGTCCTCCATCACAAGAAGATGAGAGACACTAAAGACACCCTTCACAAGAGACCCTCTGGTGGGTTCTGTCTGGGAGGAGCTTGATTGACACCTGTGGTAATGAGGGTCTCTCAGTACCTGGTCGCGTCTCACACGAACGTCGCAGAGTGTGAAGTGGTTCCGAGGACAAGGCGTCCAAAAAAACGGCGATAAAAGCTCACTCGAGCGTACCGGTGGTGTGATGGGTCTGAAACTGAGGAACATTAGAAGCCCGGTTCCACCAACACACAGTGGGGCAAAAAAGTATTTAGTCAGCCACCGTCTGTGCAAGTTCTCCCACTTAAAATGATGATGGAGGTCTGTAATTTTCATCATAGGTACACTTCAACTGTGAAAAGAAAATCCAGGAATTCACATTCTAGGAATTTTTAAGAATTTATTTGTAAATTATGGTGGAAAATAAGTATTCGGTCAACCATGCAAAGCTCTCACTGATGGCTCCAAATCTCACGATACATGGCCCCATTCATTCTTTCCTTAACACGGATCAATCGTCCTGTCCCCTTAGCAGAAAAACAGTCCCAAAGCATGATGTTTCCACCCCCATGCTTCACAGTAGGTGTGGTGTTCTTGGGATGCAACTCAGTATTCTTCTTCCTCCAAACACCACGAGTTGACTTTATACCAAAAAGTTCTATTTTGGTTTCATCTGACCACATGACATTCTACCAATCCTCTGCTGTATCATCCATGTATCCATTTTGGTATAAACTCAACTCGTCGTGTTTGGAGGAAGAAGAATACTGAGTTGCATCCCAAGAACACCAGACCTACTGTGAAGCATGGGGGTGGAAACATCATGCTTTGGGGCTGTTTTTCTGCTAAGGGGACAGGACGATTGATCCGTGTTAAGGAAAGAATGAATGGGGCCATGTATCGTGAGATTTTGAGCCACAACCTCCTTCCATCAGTGAGAGCTTTGAATGGTTGACCAAATGCTTATTTTCCACCATAATTCACAAATAAATTCTTAAAAATTCCTACAATGTGAATTCCTGGATTTTTTTTTTCACATTCTGTCTCTCACAGTTGAAGTGTACCTATGATGAAAATTACAGACCTCTGTCATCATTTTAAGTGGGAGAACTTGCACAATCGGTGGCTGACTAAATACTTTTTTGCCCCACTGTATATTTATATGTTACATACAACACATGCATATGATGTTTACATACTCTTGCATACATAGACTTGAGTACATAAGATGTTTACATACGACACATTTTTACGATGTTTACATACGACACATGCATTTATACAATGTTTACATACGACGCATTTATACGATGTTTACATACGACACATCCATTTATACAATGTTTACATACGACACATTTTTACGATGTTTACATACGACACATGCATTTATACAATGTTTACATACGACACATTTATACGATGTTTACATACAACAGATGCATTTATACAATGTTTACATATGACACATTTATACGATGTTTACATACGACACATGCATTTATACAATGTGTACATACGACACATTTATACGATGTTTACATACGACATGCATTTATACAATGTTTACATACGACGCACTTTTACAATGTTTACATACGACATGCATTTATACGATGTTTACATACGACACATGCATACGATGTTTACATACGACACATGCATTTATACAATGTTTACATACGACACATTTACACGATGTTTACATACGACACATGCATTTATACAATGTTTATATACGACGCATTTTTACGATGTTTACATACGACACATGCATTTATATAATGTTTACATACGACACATTTTTACGATGTTTACATACGACATGCATTTATACAATGTTTACATACGACACATTTATACGATGTTACGTACGACATGCATTTATACAATGTTTACATACGACGCATTTATACGATGTTTACATACGACACATGCATTTATACAATGTTTACATACGACGCATTTATACGATGTTTACATACGACACATGCATTTATACAATGTTTACATACGACACATTTATACGTTTACATACGACACATGCATTTATACAATGTTTACATACGACACATTTATACGTTTACATACGACACATGCATTTATACAATGTTTACATACAACACATTTTTACGATGTTTACATACGACACATGCATTTATACAATGTTTACATACGACGCCTTTTTACGATGTTTACATACGACAGATGCATTTATACAATGTTTACATACGACGCATTTTTACGATGTTTACATACGACACATTTACACGATGTTTACATACGATACATGCATTTATACAATGTTTACATACGACACATTTACACGATGTTTACATACGACACATGCATTTATACAATGTTTACATACGACGCATTTTTACGATGTTTACATACGACAGATGCATTTATACAATGTTTACATACGACGCATTTTTACGATGTTTACGTACGACACATGCATTTATACAATGTTTACATATGACACATTTATACGATGTTTACATACGACACATGCATTTATACAATGTGTACATACGACACATTTATACGATGTTTACATACGACATGCATTTATACAATGTTTACATACGACACATGCATACGATGTTTACATACGACACATGCATACGATGTTTACATACGACACATGCATTTATACGATGTTTACATACGACACATTTTTACGATGTTTACATACGACACATGCATTTATACGATGTTTACATACGACACATTTTTACGATGTTTACATACGACATGCATTTATACGATGTTTACATACGACACATTTTTACGATGTTTACATACCACATGCATTTATACGATGTTTACATACGACATGCATTTATACGATGTTTACATACGACACATTTTTACGATGTTTACATACCACATGCATTTATACGATGTTTACATACGACATGCATTTATACGATGTTTACATACGACACATTTTTACGATGTTTACATACGACATGCATTTATACAATGTTTACATACGACACATTTATACGATGTTTACATACAATTGCATACATGTGATGTTTACATATGACATACATTTCTACAATGTTTAAATATGTCACATACATAAAGGCCTCCATGCGACGCCTAAAGAATGAAGAGGGAGAGCTACAACTTGTGGGCTCTGAGAATCCTGCAGCCGTGAAGCGCGCCATGAATTCTAAGTGGAATATTTAGCAGGCAGGGTGTTTACATTCAGAGGACACGTCCTAACGAGCCGAGCTGTCAAACATTTGAGCTAGCGTCACGCAGACGCGCAGCTGACGGCTCGTGTCGATGTCAGCGTCTCTCGGCATGGCACGCACCTCTGCCGCACGCGCACGCTTTCAAGGTCCGGCGGGCGGCGCGAGGTGGCGTGCACGGCGGCGGCTTCGTGCACATGTGAGGCTTTTGCGTCGACACGTGTTCTACGCGCCGCGAAAAACCGGCTTGACAAGTCGCCACCTCTCGCCAGCGCCATCTGCCTCCTCGCTGACTATTTGTCAGAGCAGACGTGTCCGCGGCCTCGCTAACTTCCAGCCAGGGCGCCGCTCAGGGGGCGGGGGGGGGCGCCAGGAAGGAGGAAATCAGGGCACACAAAGACAGTTGTTCTGACGGCCAACCAGGTCAACTCAAGTTTTGCAGCGCGCAAAGACACACAAGGACATCCCACTAACTCCCCAGCACGCACGCTCACACACACAAACACAAACGCACACACTTTCACGCAAATGCACACACACTGTAACGCACACACACATACACACACACTAACGCGCACACACACACAGACACACACACATCCAAATACACGCACAAACGCACCCACACATTAACGCGCACACACACACAAACGCGCACACACTCGCAAACGCACACACAGACTAACGCTCAAACACACACACAAACACACACGCAAACGCACACGTAAACTCACAGGCAAACGCACACACACACTAACGCACACACACACACACGCTAACGTACACACACCCGCAAACACACACTCACACACACACACACAAATGCACATATACACTAACGCACGCACACACAAACGCACACACAAACGCACCCACACATCAACGCGCGCAAACACACACACACACAAACGCGCACACACACGCAAACGCACACACACACGCAAAC
Organism: Nerophis ophidion; assembly: GCF_033978795.1. Taxonomy (NCBI): domain Eukaryota; kingdom Metazoa; phylum Chordata; class Actinopteri; order Syngnathiformes; family Syngnathidae; genus Nerophis; species Nerophis ophidion. The sequence continues at coordinate 8,036,344 of NC_084631.1, read as the reverse complement.
GCACACGCACACTAACGCTCAAACACACACACAAACACACACGCAAACGCACATGTAAACTCCCAGGCAAACGCACACACACACACACACACAAATGCACATATACACTAACGCACGCACACACAAACGCACACGCAAATGCACACACATGAGAATGCACACAAACACACACACACTAACGCTCACACACACAAACACACACGCAAATGTAAACGCACAGACACACTAATGAACACACACACACACGCACACACACACACACACACACGCAAACGCATGCACAAACACACCCACACATTAACGCGCGCGCACACACACACACACACACACACACACACACACACACACACACACACACACACACACACACACACACACACACACGCAAAGGCACACACAGACTAACGCTCACACACACACGCAAAGGCACACGTAAACGCACAGGCAAACGCACACACACTAACACACACATACGAAAACGCACACACCTACAAACGCACATATACACTAACGCACGCACACACTAACGCACGAACGTACACACAAACGCACACGCAAATGCACACACATGCAAATGCACACAAACACACACAAACGCACACATACTAACGCTCACACACACAAACGCACACGCAAATGTAAACCCACAGACACACTAATGAACACACACACACACACACGCAAACACACACAAAAACGCACACGCACACACACTAACGCGCACACACACAAACACACACACACGCAAACGCATGCACAAACACACCCACACATTAACACGCACGCGCGCACACACACACACACACACACACACACACACACACGCAAAGGCACACACAGACTAACGCTCACACACACACAAACACACACGCAAAGGCACACATAAACGCACAGGCAAACGCACACACACTAACACACACATACGAAAACGCACACACCTACAAACGCACATATACACTAACGCACGCACACACTAACGCACGAACATACACACAAACGCACACGCAAATGCACACAAACACACACAAACGCACACACACACACAAACGCACACACACACACACAAACGCAAACACACAGACACACACACACAAACGCAAACACGCGCAAAATGCCCACACACACACACACACACACACACACACACACACACACACACACACACACACACACACACACACACACACACACACACACACACACACACACACACACTAGTGGTCAAAAGTTTACATACACCCTGTAAAGAACTTAATGTCACCTTTTGTCCTCAAAATATATTGCTGGGTATTGTGCCCAAACAGCTCAATTTTTGTTTCATCTGACCACAGAACTTTCCTCCAGAAGGTATTATTTTTGTCCATGTGATCAGCAGCAAACTTTAGACAAGCCTCAAGGTGTGGCTTCTGGAGGAAAGGCTTCCTTCTTGCATGGTAGCCTCTCAGTCCACGGCAATGCAAAACACGCTTGACTGTGAACACTGACACCTGTGTTCCAGCAGCTTCCAATTCACTGCAGAAATGCTTTTTGGTGGTTCTCGGTTGACTCTTGATCATCCTGATCAGTTTTGTCTCAGCAGCACATGATAGTTAGCATTGTCCTCCTGATCGTGGCAGTGACAAAACTGTGCCATGCACTTTATACATTTGTCTGCACTCTTGCTCTTGGGACCTTAAGCTGCTTTGAAATGGTTCCACGTGACTTTCTTGACTTGTTCAAGTCAACGATTCGTTTTTTTCAGATCTGTGCTGAGTTCCTTTGACTTTCCCATCGTTGCGTTTGTAAGCGAGTTTAATGACTGCGTCACATGAGCTCGATTTAAATGGGCTCAGAGAAGTCAACAGGTGTCGTCAATCATAATCACTCACATGAAGTTGAGAGGCCATGCCGTGAAGCTAATTGGATTTGATCATAACTGTTCCACTTCACCAAAATTGATCATTTATGTATACTTTTGCCCCACCGGATTTGGTCACATTTTCAGTAGTCCCATAATAAATTCATAAAAGAACCAAACTTCATGAATGTTTTTCGCCACCAAGTATGTGCTCCAATCCATATCACAAAAACAATACGAGTTGTAGAAGTGATTGGAAACTCAAGACAGCCATGACATCATGTTCTTTACAAGTGTACGTAAACTTTTGACCAGGACTGCATATACTTACATCATGTACATCAAACTTCGATGGAGTTTTATTTCCAGAGCACTTTATAAGCCTAATAGAGCGACTCCTATCGGCCCCGCTTTTAGCTGACTCTTACTAACTTTTATTTGCTATATAGAATGCATAAAAACAATAGAAAACGATGTTTTTGTCTGACACAATGATCGGGAATGACGGGCAAAACTGGCCCCCCAGAAAGCGGCGCCCCTTTAAAGGTGTGAAGTGTGTACTATGAAGTGGATCTGGGCGAGCTACGCGACATCAAGACCCTCCCACACTCACAACACGTGTTCTGGTGCACGTGGGCCGGGGTGACAGCGCCGCCATTGTTGTTGTCCCGGCTTGCACAACATTCGGCTCTCACGTGTTCCTCGGTGGGCGGTTCCGACCCGTGTGACGACTCTTTGTGTCGATGTAACCTGCTCGGCGGGAGCTCGCTGTGCGGATGCTCCCCTCATACATTCCAACCAACGCCAACCCTCGCAAACGTGCTGAGCCTTTGTTCGTTATGATTGACAGGCGGGGTGGTGACTGCTCTCTTCGCTGACGAAGCTAGCATGCTAACTGTACTATGTGAATATGCTAACAATAGCATGCTTGCTGTTAGAATAATTGTATTGTATAAGTTATCACAAAACTTTGTGTTTCAAAGAGTTCCCAGCGAGAAGCAAAAACATGTCTTTGATCCTACCAAGAAGAAGGCTGGTAAAACTCCACTGTGTAGGATGGGAAGCAACATGAAGGTGTTCTGTTTATTCATGTATTGTAATCAACAGAAAGATAGTGTCGTGACCCAAGAACTACAAAGCGGAGAGGAAGCAGGGCCCGACTCCCCTCCCGGCACCGCTTTTTTAAAACTCTTTTACGAACCTCTTTTTGAACTCTTTTACGGACCTCTTTTTCAAACCTCTTTTTTAGACTCTTTAACAAACCTCTTTTTGAACTCTTTTACGGATCTCTTTTTTGGACTCTTTTACGCACCACTTTTTGAACTCTTTTACGAACTTCTTTTTTAGGCTCTTTCACAAACCTCTTTTTGAACTCTTTCGCGACCTCTTTTTTGGACTCTTTTTTGTGAACCTCTTTTTTTGGCTCTTTGACGAACCTCTTTTTGAAGTCTTTTACAACCTCTTTTTTGGACTCTTTTACATACCTCTTTTTGAACTCTTTTACGGACTCTCTTTGAACTCTTTTTACTGACCTATTTTTTCGACTCTCTGACGAACCTCTTTTTTGGACTCTTCTACATACCTCTTTTTTTTTTAACTCTTTTACGACTTTTTTTTGGACTCTTTTACAACCTTTTTTTGGAACCTTTTTCAAACCTCTTTTTGAACTCTTTTACAACATCTTTTATGGACTCTTATACAAATTTCTTTTTGAACTCTTTTACGACCTCTTTTTTGAACTATTTTACAAACCTCTTTTTAAAATCTTTTTTGACCTCTTACGAAATTTTTTTTTTTGACTCTTTTACGAACCTATTTTTTGGACTCTGTTACAGACCTCTTTTTTGGACTCTGTTACAGACCTCTTTTTTGGACTCTATTACAGACCTCTTTTACAAACCTCTTTTTGAACTCTTTTACGACCTCTTTTTTGAACTCTTTTTACCTCTTTTTTGGACTCTTTTACAAACCTCTTTCTGAACTCTTTTACTACCTCTTTTTTGGACTCTTTTACATACCACTTTTTTTTTTTTTAACTCTTTTACGACCTCTTTTTTGGACTCTTTTACGGACATCTTTTTGAACTCCTTTACAACCTCTTTTTTCCACTCTTTTACAAACCTCTTTTTGAACTCCTTTACGACCTCTTTTTTGGACTCTTTTACGGACCTCTTATTGAACTCTTTTACAACCTCTTTTTTGGACTCTTTTTCAAACCTCTTTTGGAACTCTTTTACGACCTCTTTTTTGAACTCTTTTACGAAGCTCTTTAATGACCTCTTTTTTGGACTCTTATACGAACCTCTTTTTAACTCTTTTACGAACCTCTTTTTGAACACTTTTACGACCTCTTTTTCGGACTCTTTTACGAACCTCTTTTTGAACTCTTTTACGACCTCTTTTATGAACCAACCTTTTCTTTTCAACTGCTTTTGTAAACAAAGGAAATAACTGTTTACGACCCCGTCCCTTTAGAAGCAGCTGTTGCCATGTGGTCAGGGAATGTCCAAACAAAAGAAGGAGGCGTGCAACCTTTTGGCAGAGTGTAGTGACAATGTACACGGGTACAGATGTACACATTTCTCCTCACTGAGCCAAATTGTATTCTGTCTCTGTTTGATTCTTTGCTTCTTGTCCTGTTTAATAGATGTCATCAGTGTTTGAACCTGACACTTACGGTTAACATTAGTGAAATACCAAAATATGACACTGAGGTGTATACCTGCTAAATTATCCAAACAAGCTAACACACCACTCATAAAATATTAAAATACAAAGACGCGTCAAATACCAACATGTATTACTCTGAGGTGTGTACCTGAAAAATGTGTTTAAAATGGATTAGCATGCATCAAGTACCAAAATATGACTTAAGCATATACCTACAAAATTAGCACCAAAAAAAAGCAAGCGTACTAATGTTAGTATGCTAAAATATAATATGCATCAAATACCAAAATACGTGATCCTAGAGCAGCGGTTGGGAACCTATGGCTCTGGAGCCAGATGTGGCTATTTTGATGACTCCATCTGGCCTTACTAATGTATTATTTTTTTAGTGTTCTGGGCATGACGTTAAAGTGCATCCGGCAGTGGAAACTCCTCTAAGGGGTCTTGGGGCACTAGGAGGTTAACCCCTCTACTACTGTTACCCCAGGTGGCCCTCAGCAAAGGCCGAGTACCTGACTTCCCCCTATTAAGGGATACGGTGAAGACCTCAACGGCGGAGCAGGCGGAAGACTGTAGATGTAAGAACTCCCTGCGATGGCAGAAGAAGGCACGCCCACATCCATGTGGGCCCACTTATGGGTAAATAATAACCCAAGACCTCAACGGTGGAACAGGCGGAGGACGGCTGCTAAACCTATAGAGCGTCAAAACGGCTGAATGTCGGATGAAGGCTGCAGCAGAAAAGGGTCCCCAGTTGTCTTGGACGCCATGCCACTGGACTCTGACCCGGATCTGTCACGGATCGTGTCTGGGCATCTTCCATAAAGGGATACACCCCTTCCAGGAGGATCGTTATACTCTCTTCGAGTGACCGCCGATGACTATATTATTTGGTATTGTAATAAATATCATAGAACAGCTTTTTCTGGCCTAAAAATGTATTTTTAAAAATGGATTCTTATCAAAAAAATAAATACCGTATTTCCTTGAATTGCCGCAGGGTATATAGTATGCGCCTGCCTTGAATTACTGCCGGGTCAACTTGGCTTCCCAAAATAATTGTGGCATGCTTAGTATTACCGCCTGGTCAAACTCGTGACGTCACGAGTGACACTTCCCCTGTCGTCATTTCCAAAATGGAGGAGGCTGATTTCAATACCGGTAATTTGAAATCGCATAAAGGGAAAAAAATTAAGAGCTATTCGGTAGGATTTAAGGTCCAAGCTTACATCACACTCAAATTTTTACTGCATACCTTTGGTAAGTGCCGGAGTGAGAAGAGGTTTTAAAACAATTAGCGCATGCTTACTTTTACCGCATGCCTTTGGTAAGCGCATGAGTGAGAAGAGGTTTTAAATTAATTAGCGCCCCGGCGGCAATTCAAGGAAGTACGGTAATTGAAATTTAAAAAAAAAATTGATTTAAAATCATGATTAATAAAAATCTTGATTATTTATGTTTCATGAATTTGATTAATGTGGACCCAGAACTTAAACAAGTTGAAAAACTTATTGGGGTGTTACCATTTAGTGGTCAATTGTACGGAATATGTACTCTACTGTGTAAACTACTAATACAAGTTTCAATCAATCAACCAATGTGAATTGTGAATTATATTTATATAGCGCTTTTCTCTAGTGACTCAAAGCGCTTTACATAGTGAAACCCATTATCTAATTTTTACATTTAAACCAGTGCGGGTGGCACTGGGGGCAGGCGGGTAAAGTGTCTTGCTCAAGGACACAACGGCAGTGACTAGGATGGCGGATGCGGGAATCGAACCTGCAACCCTCAAGTTGCTGGCACGGCCGCTCTACCAACCGAGCTATACCGCCCCCAATCAATCAATTCCCACACTGTTTACAAAAATAATAAATATGAAAATGACAAAACATTTTGAGGTAATTTTCTTGCATCAAATGTAAAAATGGATTATTGATGAGCAAATTATTGACGATCAATACGCAGTTAGCAAGAAAGGCTGGAAGCCAACTTACTGTCAGGTCTTTTCAAAACACCTGGGGCGGGCTCAGCGGTGGGGGCGGAGCTACGTGTCCACCCGTCAAACGCCCTGAAAGACACAACAAAGAAGGAAAATGTGATCTCGGCAGGACCAGAGAGGGTGGGGCTTGGGGGGGGTCGGGGTCGGCAAAGGTCACTTAAGATGTTTACTTAGCGGCGTGAGTGAAGCGTGTACATGGAAGGAAACATTTTTAAAAAAGTTGTTTAACACGCTTTGTGTTCACACTGCACACACACCAGATGTCCGCCATCTTTCTGGCCGCCTTTTTCGCCACGCCGTGTCACGCGCCCACGCTCGCGATGACGAGTGGGCGCCCGTTTTTTTTTTTTTTTTCCCCCCACCGCCGACAGAAGGCGGCAAGAAGGCTGAGTCCAACGCCGCGGCCTTTAAAGGGGAACATTATCACCAGACCTATGTAAGCGTCTATATATACCTTGATGGTGCAGAAAAAAGACCATACGTTTTTTTTTAACCGATTTCCGAACTCTAAAAGGGTGAATTTGGCGATTTAAGCGCCTTTCAATTGTTCGCCTGTCGGAGCGATGACCTTTCACCCGTGACGTCACATCGTGAAGCGACCTGCCATTTTCTCAAACACATTACACACACCAAGTCAAATCAGCTCTGTTATTTTCTGTTTTTTCGACTGGAGACATCATGCCTCGTCGGTGTGTTGTCGGAACAGAGACGGATTCAAGTTGCAACAGTGGTCAAAAGATGCCAAAGTCCCTCGTTTGTTCTGCACACTTTACCGACGACAGCTATGCTACGACAGAGATGGCAAGAAAGTGTGGATATTAGAGATGCGCGGGTAGGCAATTATATCATCCGCAACCGCATCACCAAAGTCGTCATCCACCCGCCGTCCACCCGAACCAACATTTTATCAGAACAGCAACCGCCCGCCACCCGCCCGTTGAAATTCATCAGAGGTCGGCCACCTTTACCACTCAAAGAGCTATTTAAAGCCGTTTCACAGAGTAAAAAAGATAACGGGAGCCACTAACGTTCTCGCGAATATCCAATGGTGTTCATCCTGATGACAAGAATAAAGGCGTGCTGTGAAGCCATTGACTTTAACACCTTCAACAATATGTACAAACCGATTGTTAGTCCAGCAAAATGTTGTATGCAACTTACGCAATCACACGTACAAGATTGAAAGGCATACTGGGTGATACAAAGTACACTAATGGTTGTGATATAAACAATTTTAACACTCTTACTAATATGTGCCACGCTGTGAAGCTACACCAAACAAGAATGACAAACACATCTCAGGAGAACATCCTCACAGTAACACAACATAATCGCAACACAACAAATACCCATAATCCTTTGCATCCGTGACACTTCCTGAATATATTTTACACCCCCGCGTCCCCAACCCCGCCCACCTTACCGACGCACGGAGGGGGGGAGGGGGGTGGCGGGGTTTGCTGCTAGCGGGGTGTATAAAATAGTCAGGAATTGTCATGGGTACAAAGGATTCTGGGTATTTATTGTGTTGCGTTTATGTTGTGTTACTGGGAGGATGTTCTCCCGAAATGTGTTTGTCATTCTTGTTTGGTGTGGCTTCACAGCGTGCCGCATATTATTAAGACTGTTAAAATTGTTTATATCACAACCATTAGTGTACTCTGTGTCACCCAGTGTGCCTTGCAGTCGTGTGTGTGTGTCTGCAGAAGCCACACACAAAATGTTGCTGGGCTGACAAGTAGATCGTACATGCTGTAGAAGGCGATAAAGCAAAGGGTTCATAGCGCGCCCTAATACTTATTAACTGGGTGACTGCCGGCAGTCATCCTAGAGAATATTTGCATCTCCTATTGTCTTCTTCGCTTTATGACACGGGTCCTAAATGGCTTTTTGAATGGTAGAGGATACCGATCCCAGAACCATGTATATCAAATATTTCCGAATGTTTCAACCGCCACCCGCCCGAATCTATTTAAAATCTATTTTTTCGTCATGTCACCCGCCCAACCCGCGGTTTATCTGCGGACTCCGCGGATGAGACCGCAAACCGCGCATCTCTAGTGGATATCCTGCGACACTCAAAGCAGATGCATTTCCAACGATAAAGTCAACGAAATCACAAAGGTGAGTTTTGTTGATGTTATTGACTTTTATGGAGTGTGCTAATCAGACATATTTAGTCACGGCATGACTGCAAGCTAATCGATGCTAACATGCTATTTAGGCTAGCTGTATGTACATATTGCATCATTATGCCTCATTTGTAGCTATATTTGCATCCAGCCTTTCCCTCCACCCACATTTAATGCCAAACAAACACATACCAATCGACGGATTCAAGTTGCACCAGTGGTCAAAAGATGCAAAAGTCCCTCGTTTGTTCTGCACACCGACGATAGCGATGCTACGACAGAGATGTGTGGATATCCTGCGACACTTAAACCAGATGCATTTCCAACGATAAAGTCAACGAAATCACAAAGGTGAGTTTTGTTGATGTTATTGACTTATGTGCTAATCAGACATATTTGGTCACGGCAAGACTGCAAGCTAATCGATGCTAACATGCTATTTAGGCTACCTGTATGTACATATTGCATCGTTATGCCTCATTTGTAGCTATATTTGCATCCAACCTTTCCCTCCACCCACATTTAATGCCAAACAAACACATACCAATCGACAGATTCAAGTTGTACCAGTGGTCAAAAGATGCAAAAGTCCCTCGTTTGTTCTGCACACCGACGATAGCGATGCTACGACAGAGATGTGTGGATATCCTGCGACACTCAAAGCAGATGCATTTCCAACGATAAAGTCAACGAAATCACAAAGGTGAGTTTTGTTGATGTTATTGACTTTTATGGAGTGTGCTAATCAGACATATTTGGTCACGGCATGACTGTAAACTAATCGATGCTAACATGCTATTTAAGCTAGCTGTATGTACATATTGCATCATTATGCCTCATTTGTAGCTATATTTGCATCCAGCCTTTCCCTCCAGCCACATTTAATGCCAAACAAACACATAACATTCGTTGGTTAGAAGGCGATCGCCGAATTCGTCCTCGCTTCCTCCCGTGCCGCTGTCTGTCGTGATATGGCTCAATAGCTTCTGTTTCTTCTTTAATTTCGTTTTCGGTACCTGCCTCCACACTCCAACCATCCGTTTCAATACATGCGTGATCTGTTGAAACGCTTACGGCGCTGAAATCCGAGTCTGAATCCGAGCTACTATGCTATACCTTTCTGTGCTATCCGCCATGTTTGTTTCTGGTGGCTTCACGCAGTGACGTCACAGGACAATAGACGGGTGGATATAGTGATGGTGTAAATCAGGCACTTTGAGGACGTTTCTCGGGATATTGCGTGATGGGTAAAATTTTGAGAAAAAATTTGAAAAATAAAACAAGCCACTGGGAACTGATTTTTATTGGTTTTAACCATACAGAAATTGTGATAATGTTCCCCTTTAAAGCTTGCAAAATGATGGGTGTGCTCCTGCACCAAAAGGAGCACGGCGTGCTTTAAAGATAGACATCGAACACTCAGGAACACTTCCTGCTTTGGAAGGATTGCAGGAAGTGGAGGGATGTCCAACAATACGTCTTCCCACATTTGTCGCGAGCGATGCAACATCACTTCCCCCCTCGGCGCTCATGCCCGCGGATATTTCCCATGAGGCCTTGCAGCGCTCGCTGATGGATGAACCCTGACCGCTAACGTTTGGGGGGGTTGGCTCCAGGAATTGTGTTATTAATAATGCAGGGTCTGAGTCCGTCATAGGGGGAAGGGTCCACGGCTGATTGATGAAAAATTTGATGAATTAGACCCCATTAGATGGGCACCGCGTCTGAAGAGGAACAACGATTTTTATTCTCAACACCTTGGCTTCGTTTGGGCAAATAAATAAAAAGAAAACCACTTTTTGAAAAGGAAGAAGAAAACAAAAAGAAACTGAAAAAATTGAATTTTTTTTTTTATAAAACAACACGTAAAAGACAAAAAATACAATAAAATAAAAAAGAAGACTGAGAAAAGACAAGAAAAAAATAGAGAAAAATTAAATAAAAAGAGAACCCCTCTCTGAAAAGGAAAAAGACAAGAAAAAGTTAATGAAAAATGGAATCAAATGCAAAAAAAGGATAAAGTGAAAGACTAAAACATAAAATAAGGTGCGATGAGATGGCGACTTGTCCAGGGTGTACACCACCTTCCGCCCGATTGTAGCTGATATAGGCACCAGCGCCCCCCGCGACCCCAAAGGGGAATAAGCGGTAGGAAATGGACGGATGGAAAAAAAAGAAGAATGCGAAAAGAGAACATTGAGGAAAAAATAAACCAAAGAAGAAAAAGAAAATGAAAAAATTTAAAGAGAAGGAAAAAGTAAAAGACAAAAAATAATAATAAAAAAAATTTTTAAATGAGAAAAGACAAGAAAAAAATAGAGAAAAAATAAATAAAAAATAACCCCTCTCTGAAAAGAAGGAAGAGAAGAAAACATAGAAAATAGAAAACATGTAAAAAAAAGAATATGGTAAAAAAAAAAACATTAAAAAACAAAAATGAGAAAAAGGAGAAAAAGAAACACAAAAAATAATGTTAAAGTTAAAAAGGAGAAAAAGAAAAAAACCCTTGAAAACACAAAGAAAAAAAATTTGAAAAGAAAATTAAGAAAAAAAAATAAGACGAAGAAGAAGCAGAAAGAAATAGTTCACAAAGAAAGAAAAACAGAGCAAACACCCCTCAAAAACAAAGACAAACAATATAAAAAAGGTAAATAAGGAAAAAAAGAAAAAATTAAAAGAAAATAGACAGAAAAAAGAAGAGAAACTAAGATCATAAAGAAAAAAACAATAAAAAGAAGAAAAATCAAGAAAAAATAAGAAAAAAGAATAAGACGTCTTCATTTCTCTCTGCAAACGTTGCTGCTGGCTCATTAGGCCTCAACTGGCAACAAGTGGCGAGTTTGGGCGCGCTAACGTGCGCTGAGCCGCCTTCCAAACGCCCACGCTCCACATAAATAGACTCGCGCTCGGATCGGGGAAGCTTGGCTTTGCGCTCGGAACGTTCTCTACCTGCAAACTGGGTCAGAGCCCGCCAACGATCAGGACGAGGAGGGGGGGCACGCGAGAACAATAACGTTACCGCCTCAACACTCCAATCACAATAAATCTAAATCTAAATATAAAATCATGTCCGAAAAGAAGTAGACGGAAGCACAAGTCCCTCAACTCTACTGGACGCGTCTTCAACTGAATCACATGACCACGTTTAGAGTGGGGCGTGCCTAATCATGTGTCCATGCAATCATCGCCTTAGCGTAACCATAGTTACCAAACATTGCTGTGTCATCAGGAAGTCGCGAGCAAAAGGGCGCAGGATGGAGATGTTGTTCATCCGTTAACCTTTAGCTTGCACACCCCAACCTTTGCTCCTTGACTCCACCCCCTCGGCCTTTCTGCAGTGACCTTGACTCGTCCTTGTCTCGGACAACCCCTCCCCCCGACCCCCGCGCAAACCTCGCAATTTCCCCTCCCTGCAGCACACGGCATCCAAAATAAATACCAGCATGTCGCGCGCACACGCACACACACACACACACACACACACACACACACACACACACACACACACAGCTAACGCAACTTTGGTCCAGAATGTAATAGCTGAACATAAATCACATGAAATGCAACAGACCCAAGCTGTCTTTATTAAAACTGTGTGTGTGTGTGTGTGTGTTCTCCCACTCCCACTGGTCCTTCCATTAGGTACACTTGGGAGGCTGGAAGCACGTAAAAAGGTCTTCCACATTTACTGGGTGAATAAAGTCCGCCCCCTCTGTGTTTCCACAAAAACTACCCAGGTAGATTTTAGTTCTTAAGGAACTTTTTTTTTTTTTTTAGTTCCTTGAAGTGCGGTGGGACTTTTGAACGGCTCCAGGAACTTTAAAGGGGTCCAACGCTGACTGGTGGAACACAGTTTGAATTCGAACACAAAGAGCACCATGACAGCATGAGAGGACGACTTGTTTGTTTCTTATTTCTTGTGTTTGTTTTTTTTCTTACGACAAACTTGACAACGTCGAGAAAGAAGAACGAACGGAGCTTTCGACGCCAGGAACTTTTGTGTGACATGTTTGTGTCGAAGAAAGCTGATTAGTGGAACTATCTGTACTCAGCCGTAGTCTTTCAACTAGATGCAGTTTATTGTTGCTTATTAGTTTTTATACGCGATTATTTTAAACGCATTTAGGGGGAAATACAAAATATTCAGCCAGACTTCCAGCTGCTTACTACTTTTGTTGGATAAATGTGAAATAATTAGGCATTAAATAACATCAAATATTAACTATTTACTTTATTACATGTTGTAAAAGTAGTCAGTGACATTGCATTTGTGTAGTTATTAGCCTCAACCCCAGTGAACAGGATGCTAATGCTAACAAGCTAATGCTAAATCTGATGTGTTTGTGTCGTCGCTGTAAGATAAACAATATTTGTTGTTTATATATAGTTATTTACAGATAAACATTGACATTAATTATTTTTTTTAGTTATTTACCGATAAACACTGACATTAACTATTTATATATTGTTATTTGCAGATAAACACCGACATTAACTATTTATATATTGTTATTTACAAATAAACATTGACATTAACTTTTTTTATTGTTATTTACAGATAAACACTGACATAACTATATTTTATTTACAGATAAACACTGACATTTATAATTTATATATTATTTAAAGATAATCACTGACATTATATATTTATATATTGTTATTTACAGATGAACACTGACATTAACTATTCATATATTGTTATTTACAGATAAACACTGACATTAACTAATAATATATTGTTATTTACAGATAAAAACTGACATTAACTATCCATCCATCCATCCATTTTCTACCGCTTATTCCCTTTCGGGGTCGCGGGGGGCGCTGGTGCCTATCTCAGCTACAATCGGGCGGAAGGCGGGGTACACCCTGGACAAGTCGCCACCTCATCGCCATTAACTATTCATATGTTATTTACAGATAAACACTGACATTACCTATTCATATATTGTTATTTACAAATAAGCACTGACATTTATTATTGTTTATTCATATATTGTTATTTACAGATAAAGATAAAAACTGACATTTATTATTTACATATTGTTATTTATATATATAAACACTGACATTAACTATTTATACATTGTTATTTACAAATAAACACTGACATTTATAATTTATATATCATTTACAGATAAACAATGACTCTAACTATTTATATATTGTTTTTACAGATAAACACTGACATTTTTTATTTATATATTGTAATTTATAAACGCCAACATTTACTATTTTTATATTGTTATTTATAAACACTGACATTATATTTTTATATATTGTTATTTACAAATAAACACTGACATTAACTATTTGTATATTGTTATTTACAAATAAACAATGACATTTATCATTTATATATTATTTACAGATAAACACTGACTAAGTATTTATATATTGTTTTTACAGATAAACACTGACATTTATTTATATATTGTAATTTATAGATAAACACGGACATGAACTCTTTATATATTGTAATTTATAGATAAACACTGACATTAACTATTTACATATTGTTATTTACAGATAAACACTGACATGTATACTGATATGTTATTTACAGAAACACTGACATTTATTAATTATATATTGTTATTTACAAATAAAGACTGACTTTATCTATTTATATATTGTTCTTTACAGAAAAACAGTGACATTTATTATTTATATATTTCTATTTACAACTGAAATGGACCACAAAGAACCGTCTGACCCTCATGAATCCATCATTTACTGAAAGGACGACTTTCTGACTGTTGGACATGGCGGACAAAAGCCAGACTTTCTATGAACAATTTGGTATATAAATCTTACCGTCTTGTTTATTATCTATCGCTTTGTATTTCATTTACTTACTTTGTGGTAAAATAATTGTGACCTAATAATGTCGGTTTATTTACATGGTAACAGTGTAGAAGTATAGGAAATCACTCCTCCGTATGTCCTCAGCCTGATTTGTATAAACCACCTGAACTGTGAAGGGCGGTGGAAACACAAACCACACACTTCCCCAGGAACCTTTAGTTCCAGGAACTTAATGTTCCTGGACTTTTAGTGGAAAAAGACCTAATTATGCTGTTTTACAGACGCACGCACATACACACGAGTGTGTGTGTGTGTGTGTACGTACACAGGGATATACGTATGGATGAGCACATTTGGACACACGTGCGCACACACAAAGACACAAAACACTTGCATATGTGGACACACACAAAATTATATGGCTACACTCACACATATACACACCCATATCCACACACACACAGACACAGATAAATATAAAGACACACACACATGCACCTATGGACACATACACGCACAGACACACACACAAATTTGAACACACACACAGGCACATAGACACAAAAGGACAAATATGGACACACACACACACCTAAAACAGGCGGACACACACACGCACAGACAAATTTGGACACACACACACACACACACACACAAAAAAAAAGGGCACACGCAGAGTGTAGCTGACTGCATTGCAATCGCTCCTCCACAGTTACATTACATAAGTGTCATAACAGAAAACAACGGACATATTTTCAAATGTTAATTATAGTGTGTAAAAATAATGCAAGTAAAAGTAAGAAAGTGTTATTTAATGGATGCGATTGCTCCTCCACAGTTCCATTACAGAAACGTCATAATAGAAAACTGACATATTTTGTAATATTAATAACGGTGTGTAATATCAATGCCAGTGAAAGTAAGGAAGTGTTATTTCATGGATGCGATTGCTCCTCCACAGTTACATTACATAAACGTCATAACAGAAAACGTACGTATTTATTAATATTATTAATAAGAATAACAGTATGTAATAATAATACAAGTGAAAATAAGGAAGTGTTATGTCATGGATGCGATTGCTCCTCCACAGTTACTTTGCATAAATGTCATAACAGAAAACAACGGACATATTTTCAAAAATTAATAACTGTGTGTAATAATAATGCAAGTGAAAGTAAGAAAGTGTTATTTAATGGATGCGATTGCTCCTCCACAGTTCCATTACATGAACGTCATAATAGAAAATAACGGACATATTTTGTAATATTAATAACGGTGTGTATATCAATGAAAGTGAAAGTAAGGAAGTGTTAGTTCATGGATGCGATTGCTCCTCCACAGTTACCTTACATAAACGTCATAACAGAAAACGTACATATTTATTAATATTATTAATAAGAATAACAGTATGTAATAATAATACAAGTGAAAATAAGGAATTGTTATGTCATGGATGTGATTGCTCCTCCACAGTTACATTGCATACATGTCATAACAGAAAACAACGGACACATTTTTAAAAATGAATAACTGTGTGTAATAATAATGCAAGTAAAAGAAAGAAAGTGTTATTTAATGGATGCGATTGCTTCTCCACAGTTACATTACATAAACGTCATTATAGAAAACAACGGACATAGTTTGTAATATTAATAACTGTGTGTAATGTCAATGCCAGTGAAAGTAAGGAAGTGTTATTTCATGGATGCGATTGCTCCTCCACAGTTACATTACATAAACGTCATTACAGAAAACAGACATATCTTTAAGTATTAATAATAATAATAATAATAACAATATGTAATAATAACACAAGTGAAAATAAGCAAGTTATTTCATGGATGCGATTGCTCCTCCACAGTTAAATTACATAAACGTCATAGCAGAAAACAACGGACATATGTTTTAATATTAATGATAATAATAACAGTATGTAATAATAATACAAGTGAAAATAAGGAAGTGTTATATCATGGATGTGATTGCTCCTCCACAGTTACATTGCATACATGTCATAACAGAAAACAACGGACATATTTTCTGCAATTAATAACTGTGTAATACTAATGCAAGTGAAAGTAAGGAAGTGTTATTTTATGGATGCGATTGCTCCTCCACAGTTACATTACATAAACGTCATAACAGAAAACAGAAACATTTTTTAATATTATTAATAATAACAGTATGTAATAACAATACAAGTGAAAATAAGGAAGCGTTATTTCATGGATGTGATTGCTCTTCCACAGTTACATTACATAAACGTCATAATAGAAAACAACGGACATATTTTGTAATATTAATAACTGTGTGTAATGTCAATGCCGGTGAAAGTAAGGAAGTGTTATTTCATGGATGCGATTGCTCCTCCACAGTTACATTACATAAACGTCATTACAGAAAACAGACATATCTTTAAGTATTAATAATAATAATAATATGTAATAATAACACAAGTGAAAATAAGCAAGTTATTTCATGGATGCGATTGCTCCTCCACAGTTACATTACA
Organism: Nerophis ophidion; assembly: GCF_033978795.1. Taxonomy (NCBI): domain Eukaryota; kingdom Metazoa; phylum Chordata; class Actinopteri; order Syngnathiformes; family Syngnathidae; genus Nerophis; species Nerophis ophidion. Next base: position 8,019,377 of record NC_084631.1, on the reverse strand, counting down.
TAAACGTCATAACAGAAAACAACGGACATATGTTTTAATATTAATAATAATAATAACAGTATGTAATAATAATACAAGTGAAAATAAGGAAGTGTTATATCATGGATGCGATTGCTCCTCCACAGTTACATTGCATACATGTCATAACAGAAAACAACGGACATATTTTCTGCAATTAATAACTGTGTAATAATAATGCAAGTGAAAGTAAGGAAGTGTTATTTTATGGATGCGATTGCTCCTCCACAGTTACATTGCATAAACGTCATAACAGAAAACAGACACATTTTTTAATATTATTAATAATAACAGTATGTAATAACAATACAAGTGAAAATAAGGAAGCGTTATTTCATGGATGTGATTGCTCTTCCACAGTTAAATTACATAAACGTCATAATAGAAAACAACGGACATATTTTGTAATAATAACTGTGTGTAATGTCAATGCCGGTGAAAGTAAGGAAGTGTTATTTCATGGATGCGATTGCTCCTCCACAGTTACATTACATAAATGTCATTACAGAAAACAGACATATGTTTAAGTATTAATAATAATAATAATAACAATATGTAATAATAACACAAGTGAAAATAAGCAAGTTATTTCATGGATGCGATTGTTCCTCCACAGTTACATTACATAAACGTCATAACAGAAAACAACGGACATATGTTTTAATATTAATAATAATAATAACAGTATGTAATAATAATACAGGTGAAAATAAGGAAGTGTTATATCATGGATGCGATTGCTCCTCCACAGTTACATTGCATACATGTCATAACAGAAAACAACGGACATATTTTCTGCAATTAATAACTGTGTAATAATAATGCAAGTGAAAGTAAGGAAGTGTTATTTTATGGATGCGATTGCTCCTCCACAGTTACATTACATAAACGTCATAACAGAAAACAGACACATTTTTTAATATTATTAATAATAACGGTATGTAATAACAATACAAATGAAAATAAGGAAGCGTTATTTCATGGATGTGATTGCTCTTCCACAGTTACATTACATAAACGTCATAATAGAAAACAACGGACATATTTTGTAATATTAATAACTGTGTGTAATGTCAATGCCGGTGAAAGTAAGGAAGTGTCATTTCATGGATGCGATTGCTCCTCCACAGTTACATTACGTAAACGTCATTACAGAAAACAGACATATCTTTAAGTATTAATAATAATAATAATAACAATATGTAATAATAACACAAGTGAAAATAAGCAAGTTATTTCATGGATGCGATTGCTCCTCCACAGTTACATTACATAAACGTCATAACAGAAAACAACGGACATATGTTTTAATATTAATAATAATAATAACAGTATGTAATAATAATACAAGTGAAAATAAGGAAGTGTTATATCATGGATGTGATTGCTCCTCCACAGTTACATTGCATACATGTCATAACAGAAAACAACGGACATATTTTCTGCAATTAATAACTGTGTAATAATAATGCAAGTGAAAGTAAGGAAGTGTTATTTTATGGATGCGATTGCTCCTCCACAGTTACATTACATAAACGTCATAACAGAAAACAGACACATTTTTTAATATTATTAATAATAACAGTATGTAATAACAATACAAGTGAAAATAAGGAAGCGTTATTTCATGGATGTGATTGCTCTTCCACAGTTACATTACATAAACGTCATAATAGAAAACAACGGACATATATTGTAATATTAATAACTGTGTGTAATGTCAATGCCGGTGAAAGTAAGGAAGTGTTATTTCATGGATGCGATTGCTCCTCCACAGTTACATTACATAAACGTCATTACAGAAAACAGACATATCATTAAGTATTAATAATAATAATAATAATAACAATATGTAATAATAACACAAGTGAAAATAAGCAAGTTATTTCATGGATGCGATTGCTCCTCCACAGTTACATTACATAAACGTCATAACAGAAAACAACGGAGATATGTTTTAATATTAATAATAATAATAACAGTATGTAATAATAATACAAGTGAAAATAAGGAAGTGTTATATCATGGATGCGATTGCTCCTCCACAGTTACATTGCATACATGTCATAACAGAAAACAACGGACATATTTTCTGCAATTAATAACTGTGTAATACTAATGCAAGTGAAACTAAGGAAGTGTTATTTTATGGATGCGATTGCTCCTCCACAGTTACATTACATAAACGTCATAACAGAAAACAGACAAATTTTTTAATATTATTAATAATAACAGTATGTAATAACAATACAAATGAAAATAAGGAAGCGTTATTTCATGTATGTGATTGCTCCTCCACAGTTACATTACATAAACGTTAACAGAAAACCACAGGCATATTTTTTAATATTAATAATAATAACAACAGTGTGTAGTAATAACACAAGTGAAAGTAAGGAAGTGTTATTTCATGAATGCGTTTGCTCCTCCACAGTTACATTACATAAACGTAACAGAAAACAACGCATATTTTTTTGCAAATATTAATAATAATAATAATGTGCAATAATAATAATGTGCAATAATACCAACAGTGAAAATAAGGAGGTGTCATTTCATGGATGCGATTGCTCCTCCACAGTTACTTAACAAATGCTCATTACAGAAAACAACAGACATATTTTTACATTTTATTAATAACAGTATGTATTAATACCAGTGAAAATAAGGAGGTGTCATTTCATGGATGCAATTGCTCCTCCACAGTTACATAACAAATGGTCATTACAGAAAACAACGGATATATTTTTATATTTTAATATTATTAATAACAATATGTAATAATAACACAAGTGAAAATAAGCAAGTGTTATTTCATGGATGCGATTGCTCCTCCAGAGTTACATTACATAAATGTCATAACAGAAAACAGACATATTTTTAAATAATAATAATAATAACAATATGTAATAATAACACAAGTGAAAATAAGCAAGTGTTATTTCATGGATGCGATTGCTCCTCCAGAGTTACATTACATAAACGTCATAACAGAAAACAGACATATTTTTAAATAATAATAACAATATGTAATAATAACACAAGTGAAAATAAGCAAGTGTTATTTCATGGATGCGATTGCTCCTCCAGAGTTATATTACATAAACGTCATAACAGAAAACAGACATATTTTTTTAAATAATAATAATAATAACAATATGTAATAATAACACAAGTGAAAATAAGCAAGTGTTATTTCATGGATGCGATTGCTCCTCCAGAGTTATATTACATAAACGTTATAACAGAAAACAGACATATTTTTTAAATAATAATAATAATAACAATATGTAATAATAACACAAGTGAAAATAAGCAAGTGTTATTTCATGGATACAATTGCTCCTCCAGAGTTACATTACATAAACGTCATAACAGAAAACAGACATATTTTTTAAATAATAATAATAATAACAATATGTAATAATAACACAAGTGAAAATAAGCAAGTGTTATTTCATGGATGCGATTGCTCCTCCAGAGTTACATTACATAAACGTCATAACAGAAAACAGACATCTTTTTTTAAAATAATAATAATAATAACAACAATATGTAATAATAACACAAGTGAAAATAAGCAAGTGTTATTTCATGGATGCGATTGCTCCTCCCGAGTTACATTACATAAATGTTATAACAGAAAACAGACATATTTTTTAAATAATAATAATAATAACAGTATGTAATAATAATACAAGTGAAAATAAACAAGTGTTATTTCATGGATGCGATTGCTCCTCCACATGTGACTGATAATGAACAAGCGTGTAGCTCGGACATGCAGTCATGTCGTGGGAACGTTTGGTTCGTTAATACAAGTTAATCAAGTAAAGATGGCCGACTATGCCAATAAGTGGTGTTTGTAGTAAATAAAATGTGCACAGGTGCAGCAGGTGTACAGTCTGACTTGATTGACACCTGTTTTGGGTTTCTGACAAATCAAAGCCAGCAAGCCAAGCAGCGGCGCCACCTGCTTTTCATGTGTGTAACACACACACACACACACACACACACACACACACACACACACACACACACTCACACCACATGGGGGGAAGTGTCATTTCCTGTTCGACCCGGTCCCCCACAGGCAGACCGCTATATGGCGAGAATGGACCGCAACATAATGAGCTCCCGTTGCAACACCTCCCCCCCCTCCCCCTACCCCCCCACCATCTTTTGTGACAGCTGCTTGCGGAAGACGCCGTCAGTACGATTCCTGCAGTGCGCCTTTGTTTTCCGCGGAGAGTTGCCTGGCAGGACATTCTAGAACAGTGGATGTCAACCTTTTTTCAGTGATGTACCCCCTGTGAACATTTTTTTTATTCAAGTACCCCCTAATCAGAGCAAAGCATTTTTGGTGGAAAAAAAAGAAGTAAAATACAGCACTATGTCATCAGTTTCTGATTTATTAAATTGTATAACAGTGCAAAAATATTGCTCATTCGTAGTGGTCTTTCTTGAACTATTTGGGAAAAAAAGATATAAAAATAACTAAAAACTTGTTGAAAAATAAACAAGTGATTCAATTATTAAAAAAAGATTTCTACACATAGAAGTACAACTTAAAGTGCCCTCTTTGGGGATTGTAATAGAGATCCATCAACTTAATTCCAAACATTTCTTCACAAAAAAAGACATCTTTAACATCAATATTTATGGAACACGTCCACAAAAAATCTAGCAGTCAACACTGAATATTGCATTGTTGTATTTCTTTTCACCGTTTATGAACTTACATTCATATTTTGTTGAAGTATTATTCAATCAATATATTTATAAAGTATTTTCTAATTGTTGCTATTTTTAGAATATTCAAAAAAAATCTCACGTACCCCTTGGCCTACCTTCAAGTACCCCCAGGGGTATGCGTACCCCCATTTCAGAACCACTGTTTTTAAGGCCCACGGTACATTCTAAAAATACTATTATAATAAACAAAAGTGAAATAAAAAAAGCTTAAAGGCTAAATGTAATTTAGAAAAAGTTGCAACGTTGACTAATAAAAAATAAAGTGTTTTCTTTCTTTCAAATTGTCATTGCTCAAAACATAATACTGAATCAAAATCAATGTTATTGTGAATTTTTGACCTATCCAGGGTTCCCATTACTTCACATCAAATATTCCACAAAGAAAAATATTTTTGGGGGAAGATTTTGCAAATTTGGTAAAAAAATAACCCCAAAATTTACATTTTGTTTTTATCTTACTGTACCGAAAATGAACCGAACTGTGACCTCTGAATCGAGGTACGTACCGAACTGAAATTTTCGTGTACTGTTACACCCCTAATATGTGTATATATATATATATATATATATATATATATATATTAGGGCTGCGAATCTTTGCGTGTCCCACGATTCGATTCAATATCCGATTCAAGGATTTTTGAATTGTTGCTAATTTTAGAATATTTGAAAAAAATCTCACGTACCCCTTAGCATACCTTCAAGTACCCCCAGGGGTACGCTTACCCCCATTTGAGAACCACTGTCCTAGAAGACCAAGGCCATACCTCAGATAACCAACTTTGATGCTACATGGCGGCCCGTCAACAAGCTGATAGGTAATAAAGTCGGTCACGTGACTTCATCAGCTGACCACACAGAAAGAGAGACCGTAAGGGAGTCTTTCCTGTTTAAAGGCCTACTGAAACCCACTACTAGCGACCACGCAGTCTGATAGTTTATATATCAATGATGAAATATTAACATTGCAACACATGCCAATACGGCCTTTTTAGTTTACTAAATTGCAATTTTAAATTTTCCGGGAGTTTCTTGTTGAAAACGTCGCGAATGATGACTTGTACACGTGACGTCACGGACTGTTAGGAAATATTAGCGCTGCACACACACACAGCTATAAGTCGTCTGCTTTAAACCCATATTTACACAGTATTTTGGACATTTGTGTTGCTGAATCTTTTGCAATTTGTTCAATGAATAATGGAGAAGTCAAAGTATAAATATGGAGTTGGGAAGCTTTAGCCTTTAGCCACACAAACACACGGTGACTCCTTGTTTAAAATTCCCGGAGGTGAAGCTTTCCTATGGATCAGAGCGGTCAAGCGAACATGGATCCCGACTAAATGTCAACCAGCAGTTTTCGGTGAGAAAATTGTGGTAAAAAGTCGCCACTTACCGGGGATCAGCTGAGCTTGTGCTGTCCATACAGACACTGGCCTCAAGACACCCGTGGACAAACCCTTCCGACTATCAGGTACTATTAAACTCACTAAAACATTAGCAACACAATAGAAAGATAAAGGATTTCCCAGAATTATCCTGGTAAATGTGTCTAAAATCATCTGAATCCGTCCCAATGCAACCGCGTTTTTTTTTTAAATCTTGTTTTATTTTTTTCTACTATCAATATCCTCAAACACGAATCTTTCATCCTTGCTCAAATTAATGGGGACATTGTCGTTTTCTCGGTCCGAATAGTACTTTTTGTTGGAGGCTCCCATTAAAAACAATGTGAGGATGTGAGGAGCCATCAACGGGTGACGTCATCGTCTGCTACTTCCGGTAAAGGCTGTCATGGTCCACGTCTTGGACCATGACATATTCTGTTTTTTTTTCTGTTTTGTTATCACCCTGTGTTGTGTTCGACGTCCTTGGTTCCTGGTGGCACTTCCTGTTTGGTTTCTGTTGTCATGGCTACTCATTTAGTGACACCTGTTTGTTTGTCACGCACCTGATTTGATTAATTATCTCCTTATTTAAGGCCGCCCTTGTTTATCATTCGTTCTCGGACTATGATGATGACGCGAACGCGTGACGTCACGGACTGTAAGGAAATATTAGCGCTGCACCAAACACGGCTAAAAGTCGTCTCTGTTCATGGCATAATTACACAGTATTTTGGACATCTGTGTGGCTAATTCTTTTGCAATTTGTTCATTTAATAATGGAGACGTCAAAGAAGAATGCTGTTGGTGGAAAGCGGTGGATTGCAGCGGTCTTTAGCACCGAGACACAGCCGGTGTTTCTTTGTTGTTGTGAAGCTTTAACACAGAGCGGTCAAGCGATCATGTTTTCTCTACGTCAACCAGCATGTTTTTGGATGGGGAAATTGTGATATATATCTTACTGGAGACATCAGTGGATTATGCGTCCTTCTGCAGTAGCTGTTTAAAAAGCAGCTGTGAGCTTGGCTTCTTTCTGAGACACTTCGTGTTCACCGCAGCCATCCGACCTCAAGGTATGTCTTTACAATCTTAAAAATCTCACTAAAACACTATTAAAACAATAAGCAGATAAGGGATCTTCCAGAATTATCTTAGTAAATGTGTCTAATTACATCTGAAACGCTGACACTTTTCTTTTCTTTTATTTTTTGTAGTCCTTCACTATCAATATCCTCATCCACGAATCTTTCAACCTGGCTCAAATTAATGGGGAAATTGTCGTTTTCTCAATCCGAATTGCTCTTACTGCTGGTGGCTCCCATTATAAACAATGTGAATATGTGTGGAGCCCTGCAACTCGTGAAGTTATGACGAAGGCAAGGCTTTTCTATTAGCGACCAAATGTTGCGAACGTTATCGTCGATGTTCTCTACTAAATCCTTTCAGCTGTGATCTTGGCTCCTCCATTGGCTTCTCTGAGAGACACTGGCGTTCACCGCAGCCCTCTGACTTCCAGGTATGACTTTATAATCTCACTAAAACACTATGAACACAATAAGAAGATAAGGGATTTTCCAAAATTATCATAGCTCGGTTGGTAGAGCGGCCGTGCCAGCAACTTGAGGGTTGCAGGTTCGATTCCCGCATCCGCCATCCTAGTCACTGCCGTTGTGTCCTTGGGCAAGACACTTTACCCACCTGCTCCCAGTGCCACCCACACTGGTTTAAATGTAACTTTGATATTGGGTCTCACTATGTAAAGCGCTTTGAGTCACTAGAGAAAAGGCGCTATATAAATATAATTCACTTCACTTCACATAGTAAATGTGTCTAATAACATCTGAATCGCTCACACTGCCGTCGCCTGGAGCCGTCGCCTTTTCTTTTTTTAGTGCTTCACTCTAACTTTCCTCATCCATAAATCTTTCATCCTCGCTCAAATTAATGGTGGACCTCGTGGCTTTCTCAGTCCGAATTGCACTTGCTGCTGGTGGCTATGATTATAAACAATGTGAGGATGTGAGGAGCTCTACAACCGGTGACGTCACGCACACATCGTCTGCTACTTCCGGTACAGGCAAGGCTTTTTTATTAGCGACCAAAAGTTGCAAACTTTATCGTCGATGTTCTCTACTAAATCCTTTCAGCAAAAATACGGCAATGTCGCAAAATGATCAAGTATGACACATAGAATGGACCTGCTATCCCCGTTTAAATAAGAAAACCTCATTTCAGTAGGCCTTTAAAGATCCCGGGGGACGGCTGCCATGGCGACGAGGTAGACTCGTTGAAAAAGATAAAATACCCAATTAATTGACTCATTTAAGTCTTCCCTTTCATCTTCACACTTTGACCCTTTTAAAAAAAAAAAATAAAAAAAAAATAAAAAAAATCACACATGCTTAAAACGACAGAAGTACAAACACAAAGTGTGTTGTTGTTGTTGTTGTCGCACTTTGTGTGTTCCTGCATCCTCTCCTAAGCACGCACAAGTAAAAGTCAATGACATGATGGATGGTCAGGGCGACGGTGAAACATGCTAGCAAGGTTAACTGCCTATTAGCCTAAGCGTGTTTAGACTGCAGGTCATGTGACACGCGATTAAAACACACACACACACGCATACAAACACACACACTCGTACGTATAATGTGTAATAGCGCTGGGAGACATGTAATCATAATAATAATAATAATAATAATAATAATAACAACAATAATGAACGAAAGTGTCTCTCAGTGCTTTATTGTCCGCACCAGTTAAGCAAATAAAATATGTTATAATGTAAACATGTTGTTTGAACTACTTTATCAATGCAAAGACAACAGTCAGACATTTTTATTAGATGTTCTTTTTTTGAATTTAAGAAAAAATACATTTTATCTTCGACCATCTAAAACAGGGCTATCAAGAGTTCAAACATCGAAATGTGAATGTTTGGTCAGAAAGTGCCTTTGACGTTTTGGTCCCGCCTTCAGTCTTGCCTCCAGTGTCGCCTTTGGTCCCGCCTGTGGTCGGTGCTGCCTTCGGTCGTGCCTTCAGTGTAGTCTTTGGTCTTGCTTTCAGACCCGCCTTCGGTACTCCCTTTGGTCCTGCCTTTGGTACCGCCGTTGGCCTTACTCTTCGGCCTCATTCTCCGGGCCAGCCTTCAGGCACCAAACTTTGACCCCAGCCTTCAGTCCAAAGCCTTCACTCTCAGCCTTTAGTCCAAGCCTTCACTCCCACCTTTGCCCCCAGGCTTTGGTCCCGCCTTTTGTCTTGCCGTCAGTCTTTCCTTCAATCTTGCCTGCGGTGTCGCTTTTGGCCTTGCCTTCAATCCCGCCTTCGGTCAGTGCTGCCTTCGGTCTAGCTTTTAGTGTCGCCTTCGGTCTTGCATTTATTCCCACCTTCAGCCCTTCGGGCCAGCGCTTGATCCGACTCAGTGTCGTCCTCTATGTTGCCTTCAGTGCCGCATCAGCCTTGCTTTCTTCAGTGCCACCTTTGGTCGTGCGTTCAGTGCCACCTTTGGGCGTGCGTTCAGTGCCACTTTTGGGCGTGCGTTCAGTGCCAACTTTGGTCCTGCCTTCAGTGCCAACTTTGGTCCTGCCTTCAGTGCCAACTTTGGTCCTGCCTTTGGCCCCATTCTTCAGCCAAGCATTCAGGCACCAGAATTCGACCCTAACCTTCAGACTAAGCTTTCGGTCCCACCCTTCAGTCCCACTTTTGGCCACCGGCTTTGGTTCTGTATTCGTCTTGCATTCTAGCTTGCCTTTAATCTTGCCTCCACTGTCGCCTTTGGTCCCGCCTGTGGTCGGTGCTGCCTTCGGTCGTGCCTCCAGTGTAGTCTTTGGTCTTGCTTTCAGACCCGCCTTTGGTACTCCCTTTGGTCCTGCCTTTGTTACCACCGTTGGCCTTACTCTTCGGCCTCATTCTTCGGGCCAGCCTTCAGGCACCAGACTTCGACCCAAGCATTTAGTCCAAGCCTTCACTCTCAGCCTTTAGTCCAAGCCTTCACTCTCAGCCTTTAGTCCAAGCCTTCGCTCCCACCTTTGCCCCCAGGCTTTGGTCCCGCCTTTTGTCTTGCCGTCAGTCTTTCCTTCAATCTTGCCTCCGGTGTCGCTTTTGGCCTTGCCTTCAATCCCGCCTTCGGTCAGTGCTGCCTTCGGTCTCGCTTTTAGTGTCGCCTTCGGTCTTGCATTTATTCCCACCTTCAGCCCCATTCTTCGGGCCAGCGCTTGATCCGACTCAGTGTCGTCCTCTATGTTGCCTTCAGTGCCGCATCAGCCTTGCTTTCTTCAGTGCCACCTTTGGTCGTGCGTTCAGTGCCAACTTTGGTCCTGCCTTCAGTGCCAACTTTGGTCCTGCCTTTGGCCCCATTCTTCAGCCAAGCATTCAGGCACCAGATTTCGACCCTAACCTTCAGACTAAGCTTTCGGTCCCACCCTTCAGTCCCACTTTTGGCCACCGGCTTTGGTTCTGCATTCGTCTTGCATTCTAGCTTGCCTCCGGTCTCGCCTTCGGCCTTGCCTTTGATCCCACCTTCGGTCAGTGCTGCCCTCGGTCTTGCCTTCAGGCCGGCCTTCGGTCTTGTCTTCAGGCCGGCCTTCGGTCAGTGCTGTGTTCGGTCTAGCTTTCAGTGCCGCCTTTGGTCTTGCCTCCAGTCCCGCCTTTGGTTCCGTTCTTCAGCTTAGCCTTTGATCTGACTCAGGTTCCCCCTACAATGTTGCCTTCGGTGCCGCATCAGCCTTGCTTTCTTCAGTACCATTTTTGGTCTTGCCTTGAGTGCCGCTTTAGGTCCTGCCTTTGGCCCCATTCTTCGGCCCAGCCTTCAGGCACCAGATTTCGACCCAAGCCTTCAGTCCCAGCCATCAGTCCCACCTTTGGCCCAAGGCTTTGGTCTTGCTTTCAGTGCCGCCTTGGGTCTTGCCTTCAGGCCGGCCTTTGGTCCCGTTCTTCAGGTTAGCCTTTGATCTGACTCAGGTTCCCCCTACAATGTTGCCTTCGGTGCCGCATCAGCCTTGCTTTCTTCAGTACCATTTTTGGTCTTGCCTTGAGTGCCACCTTAGGTCCTGCCTTTGGCCCCATTCTTCGGCCCAGACTTCAGGCACCAGATTTCGACCCAAGCCTTCAGTCCCAGCCACCAGTCCCACCTTTGGCCCTAGGCTTTGGTCTTGCTTTCAGTCCCGCCTTCTGCCTCATTCTTTCGCCCAACCTTCAATGTTTCCTTCAGTGATGCATCAGCCTTGCTTCCTTCAGTGCCACCGTTGGTCTTGCCTTAATCCCCGCCTCCAGTTTTACCAAGTTTGACTGATGTGTGCACCATTAGCTTCAAACTCGACCGCGATGACGCCCGCCCAAAACCAAAGTAGCCAAACAAACAAATCCCTGGCAGGTCCGCTTTTTTTGTTTGCTACTTCCTGTGATCGGCTACTCAAACACCACGCTAATCAGCACAATCTGGCTTTAAGGTGCAAAGAAGAAGTTGTAGCGCTGCAGGTTAGAAAAGAGCTAACTCTTGGAGGACGAGGCAAGATGGAGGTGAGGAGATCGGTCCAAAGGCTTACGGGCTAAGTTTAGCAGCGGCAGGACCACCAAGCCTACCTTTTCACCGTCTGTCTCTTTGTTGACCTCGGTCATGTTTTACTGGACAGCTGGCGCTGAAACATACGGCGGACGCTTCCTTTACGAGGAAGAGCTGCAAGTTACAAGCAAGCATCACTTACCCAATAAATTAAGATTAAGACATTTATTCTCACCTCCGGTCAAAACGTTTTATAGGATGGCCACAGTTTGACCCTGGAACAGATAATTTTTCTATTTGCATTACTTTAAAAGGTAAAGGTTGGTCCCAAATGGAAACATGCAAAGTAGGGATGCACAATATTATCAGCGTCTGATTATTATCGATTGATAATGGCAATTTTTCTAATAATTCCGATAATGAAAAATCAGCAGACAAAAATAGCCGATATTTATGAAGGCTTATCATCTTTGTGTTTGGTCTCCCCTAAGGCAAGGTCGCATATTTGCCATGTCATTTTACTGCTTCTTGTTGTGTCCAGAGAAATGCAACATGGCGCATTAGTCGCCCGTCTGAGCATTCGTTAGCACGTCAGAAGAAGACAGTATTCAAGATTTCCATGGCCGGGCAGCTGCATCTAAGCCATACATCACCAAGTCCAATGCAAAGCGGCGGATGCAGTGGTGTAAAGCACGTCTCCACTGAACTCTAGAGCAGTGTTTTTTAACCACTGTGCCGTGGTATACAGTCTGGGGTGCCGTGGGAAATTATGTAATTTCACCTATTTGGATTAAAAATATTTTTTGCGAACCAGTAATTGTAGTCTGCAAATGATGTGTTACTGTTGAGTGTTGGTGCTATTTAGAGCTCAGCAGAGTAACCTTTTAATACTCTTCTATATCAGTAGGTGGCAGCAGGTAGCTAATTGCTTTGTCGATGTCGGAAACAGCGGGAGGCAGCGTGCAGGTAAAAAGGTGTCTAATGCTTAAACCCAAAATAAACAAAAGGTGAGTGCTTCTAGAAAAGGCATCGAAGCTTAGGGAAGGCTATGCAGAACGAAACTAAAACTGAATTGGTTGCAAAGTAAACAAAAACAGAATGCTGGACGACAGCAAAAACTTACTGTGAAGCAAAGACGGCGTCCACAATGTACATCCGAACATGACCTGACAAACGACAATGTCCCCACAAAGAAGGATAAAAACAACGGAAATATTCTTGATTACTAAAACAAAGTAGGTGCGAGAAAACTGCAGCAGGAAAATACCAAAAAAAGAGAAAAAGCCACCGAAATAGGAGCGCAAGACAAGAACTAAGACACTACACACAGGAAAACAGCGAAAAACTCCCAAAAAAAGTCACGACGTAATGTGACAAGTCATGACAGTACACCTACTTTAAGACAAGAGCTATCTATATCCTATCCAACAATTACTACTTTTTACCGTCAACTGAGTTTAGTTTTTTAACCTTCGTCTTGTGTTAGGGTCGGCACCGACTCGTTTTAGTTTTTAAATGCATAAAAACACCACATACATTTATTTTTTTGCATCAAAGCTTTTTGGCTTTGTCAGGAACCTCTTTGTCAACAAAATAAAACATTTTAATTTTTTTCACAAAATTATAAAATGCTCTGGTCGAAATTATGCCCTTGGTGTTGTTAGGGTTGGTTTCGACCCAGTTATAAAAATAAGATGATAAAGCACTGATAAGAGCCAAAACTGAACACACTGACAGCCAGCTCCTCTCCCAATTATGTGAGCTTTAGTGGATTCTCATTTTACTTTGTTATCCAGTACAAAAACAAACAAAAGACGGACACTAAAAGTGTCACTTTTTGCCACTCTGATTTTGTTTTTTTATTAGTTTTGGAACTAGTAATCTATTTCTCTTGGTTTCATTTGCTTGATTGGTTGTTGTTTGTTTGATGTTGGATTTCTGTTGCTGAAAAAAATACTTTTTAGCCTTTTTCTTGAAGTAAATATATATGGGTCGAAATTGACCCGTAACACCATAGATGTTACTATAGTTAAAATTCTTAAAATGAAAAAATAAATAAAACACATTTATTTAAGAGATGTGTTCTAATACCCCTTAGTAATAGTTAGGTAACACAACAACCTTTTTTTTATTTATATGATTCTCTTGAGGTTCGTTTTACCATTTTTAAAAATTTAAATCGAGGGGTATACTGACAAAAAAAAAGGCCCAATGGCCGACTTACTGCCAGCAATGCGGACCAAGCTCTGACACTGATCGTACAGGGATCGGACTGCCATAATAAGACAGTCCGATACCCCATACTCTCTGAGCACTCCCCACAGGACTTCCCGAGGGACACGGTCGAATGCCTTCTCCAAGTCCACAAAGCACATGTAGACTGGTTGGGCAAACTCCCATGCACCCTCAAGAACCCTGCCGAGAGTATAGAGCTGGTCCACAGTTCCACGACCAGGACGAAAACCACACTGTTCCTCCTGAATCCGAGGTTCAACTATCCGGCGTAACCTCCTCTCCAGTACACCTGAATAAACCTTACCGGGAAGGCTGAGGAGTGTGATCCCACGATAGTTGGAACACACCCTCCGGTCCCCCTTCTTAAAGAGAGGGACCACCACCCCGGTCTGCCAATCCAGAGGTACCGCCCCCGATGTCCACGCGATGCTGCAGAGTCTTGTCAACCAAGACAGCCCCACAGCATCCAGAGCCTTAAGGAACTCCGGGCGGATCTCATCCACCCCTGGGGCCTTGCCACCGAGGAGCTTTTTAACTACCTCAGCAACCTCAGCCCCAGAAATAGGAGAGTCCACCACAGACTCCCCAGGCACTGCTTCCTCATAGGAAGACGTGTTGGTGGGATTGAGGAGGTCTTCAAAGTATTCCTTCCACCTATCCACAACATCCGCAGTTGAGGTCAGCAGAACACCATCCGCACCATACACGGTGTTGACAGTGCACTGCTTCCCCTTCCTGAGGCGGCGGATGGTGGTCCAGAATCGCTTCGAAGCCATCCGGAAGTCATTTTCCATGGCTTCCCCAAACTCTTCCCATGTCCGAGTTTTTGCCTCTGCGACGGCTGAAGCTGCACACCGCTTGGCCTGTCGGTACCTGTCCATGGCCCAAACCAAAAATATTAAAACCAATATTTTCATGGATAAGGAAGCCTAACGAGGTAACCAAGAGATGAGAAACAAATTGGATGATAGATAATTGTTTTTAGTGTATTTTACAGCTGATTTAAGACATGGGTCAAAACCGACCCGTTAACATAAGAGATGGTAACAGAAAGCTAACACAAGAGGAAGGTTAATGATTTCTGCTGTTGGTGTGCCTCAGGATTTTTTCAATGCAAAAAATGTGCCTTGGCTCAAAAAAAGGTTGAAAAACACTGCTCTAGAGCAATGGAGACGCCTTCTGTAAAGCGACGAATAACGCTTTTCCATCTGGCAATCTGATGGTCCAGTCTGGGTTTGGAGGTTGACAGAAAAACGCTACATTTCGGACCGCATTGTGCCGAGTGTGAATTTTGGTGGAGGGGGAATTATGATGTTTGGTTTTTTTTCCCAGGAGTTGGGCTTGGCACAGTGAAAGGAACTTTGAATTCACCAGGATACCAACACATTTTGGACAATGCCATGCTCCCAACCTTGTGGGAACAGTTTAGAGCAGGCCCCTTCTGTTGGGCTGTATAGCTCGGTTGGTAGAGCGGCCGTGCCAGCAACTTGAGGGTTGCAGGTTCGATCCCCGCTTCCGCCATCCTAGTTACTGCCGTTGTGTCCTTGGGCAAGACACTTTACCCACCTGCTCCCAGTGCCACCCTCACTGGTTTGCAAATGTAAAAATTAGATATTGGGTTTCACTACGTAAAGCACTTTGAGTCACTAGAGAAAAAGCGCTATATAAAAAATAAAATATAATTCACCTTCTTCTTCCTGTGCACTAAGCAAGATTCATAAACTAGTTTGGATGAACTTGACTGGCTTGCACAGAGTCCTGACCGGAACCCGATAGAACACCTTTGGGATGAATTACAAAGGAGACTGAGAGCCAGGCCTTCTTGAAGTGAAGTGAATTATATTTATATAGCGCTTTTCTCTAGTGACTCAAAGCGCTTTACATAGTGACACCCAATATCTAATTACATTTAAACCAGTGTGGGTGGCACTGGGAGCAGGTGGGTAAAGTGTCTTGCCCAAGGACACAACGGCAGTGACTAGGATGGCGGAAGCGGGAATCGAACCTGCAAACCTCAAGTTGCTGGCACGGCCACTCTACCAACCGAGCTATACCGCCCCAACAACATCAGTGTGTGACCTCACCAATGCGCTTACGGAAAAATGGTGGAAAATTCCTATAAGCACACTCCGCAACCTTGTGGACAGATTTCCCAGAAGAGTTGAAGCTGTAATAGCTGCAAAAAGCTGCAAAAAGTGGACCAACATCAAGTGGAGGAGTTCAAGTACCAGGGAGTCTTGTTCACGAGTGAGGGAAGAGTGGATCGTTGAGATCGACAGGCGGATCGGTGCGGCGTCTTCAGTAATGCGGACGTTGTACCGATCCGTTGTGGTGAAGAAGGAGCTGAGCCGGAAGGCAAAGCTCTCAATTTACCGGTCGATCTACGTTCCCATCCTCACCTATGGTCATGAGCTTTTGGTCATGACCGAAAGGATAAGATCACGGGTACAAGCGGCCGAAATGAGTTTGGGTCTCTCCCTTAGAGATAGGGTGAGAAGCTCTGCCATCCGGGAGGAACTCAAAGTAAAGCCGCTGCTCCTTCACATCGAGAGGAGCCATGAGGTGGTTCGGGCATCTGGTCAGGATGCCACCCGAATGCCTCCCTAGGGAGGTGTTTAGGGCACGTCCAACCGGTAGGAGGCCACGGGGAAGACCCAAGACACGTTGGGAAGACTATGTCTCCCGGCTGGCTTAGAAAGAGCTAGACGAAGTGGTTGGGGAGAGGGAAGTCTGGGTTTCCCTGCTTAGGCTGTTGCCCCCGCGACCCGACCTCGGATAAGCGGAAGATGATGGATGGGTTCGGAATGGGATGGCACTTCAAGTTCATATGTGAGTCAAGGCAAGTGGCCAAATACTTTTGGCAATATAGTGCATACATGCATAAATATTAGTTTTTGGTTCAATTTCACATTATTAAATAGTCTCCTCGGACTTCCTCAGCTCGGAACGTCGAAAAACTCTAAGTCGTTTATTTTGACTGTTTGTTCGCCCCAAGTTGTCGTCCGACTTGTTCTTGTGGTAAAACATCATTGCAGAATTGTCCAAAACTATCTGCTCATAACCGCAGGAGTCAGCAGCAAACACGCAACACGTGCATTTGTGTTGCTGAGTGATTGTTGTCAGCAAACGTTGGAATGAAAGTAAAAGTACTTTTTTTTTTTTTTTAAATACGCATTTGGTGCGGACCACTTGAAGTGGACAACATCTGCAGCTCCAGATGTCTCCTTCTCTTGTGTTTGTGCAACATGAACGTTGTGATGGATGAACGTGTCTGGAGATCTTCCCCCGACGCTCACGATTCTTCATCTCGCTGCATTTATCTTCATCCCTTGGAAGGGAGGTCAAAGTTCAAACCGTGTGCCTGCTTGCACAACAGCAGCAGAGCAGGAACGCTGCAGAACAAACCTTCACGTTCCCCGCACTTCCCCTTCGTCACAACTTCTTTCTGACGAGGTCTACACAACAAAAGAACGTTCCAAACGTTGCTTGATACAAACCCAGAAAACAAAAATTTCACACACTTCTAGAATCAGGATGGTACACATGCAATTCAAGGAAATACTCCCTTTTTAGACCAGTTGATCTGCCGTTTCTTTTCTTTTTCTTCTATGTCCCACTCTCCCTTGTGGAGGGGGTCCGGTCCGATCCGGTGGCCATGTACTGCTCGCCTGTGTATCGGCTGGGGACATCTCTGCGCTGCTGATCCGCCTCCGCTTGGGATGGTTTCCTGCTGGCTCCGCTGTGAACGGGACTCTCGCTGCTGTGTTGGATCCGCTTTGGACTGGACTCTCGCGACTGTGTTGGATCCATTATGGATTGAACTTTCACAGTATCATGTTAGACCCGCTCGACATCCATTGCTTTCCTCCTCTCCAAGGTTCTCATAGTCATCATTGTCACCGACGTCCCACTGGGTGTGAGTTTTTGCCCTTATGTGGGCCTACCGAGGATGTCGTAGTGGTTTGTGCAGCCCTTTGAGACACTAGTGATTTAGGGCTATATAAGTAAACATTGATTGATTGAAATACGGTAAGTACAAAAACAGTAGAAAACAGCGCCAGGGCAGCGCTGAGGCTATGTCTCATGAGCTCACGTGACCTCGCCGTCTCCTTTGCTTGGAAAGATTCGAAAAAAGGCGGAGGGAAACAGTACGGATAGTTCAGCGGAGACACATCTCGAGGTTATTGCTTCAATGGGGAAAAGTGTACGACCTAAGTCGTCCAAACGGTCGGAACACTTTACTTTAAAGGGGAATATTATCACCAGACCTATGTAAGCGTCAATATATACCTTGATGTTGCAGAAAAAAA